>NC_087197.1:2757500-2762500 GCF_035594125.1 Scylla paramamosain | reverse complement strand
TTGAACGTCGACTTGCTAGATCAGAAAATGGTGACTTTCTCCGCGCATACCACAGCCTCCGCTAATTTGGATGTGCAGGTAAGGAATTTGAGATTTAAATGGAGGGTTTGGGTGAAGGGAGAAGCCTGTGTGGTTTTGGGAAAGGGAGATGGGGAGGGGGAGGAGAAAGGTACGAGGTTGGATGAAACGTTGACCTGGTTTGTTATTGTTTATATTTTTTGTCTATATTTTGTTTGTGTTATTGTTGTTATTATTGCTATTTTTTTTTGTTATTCTCTTCCTGTCTTGTTTCGGTTTTATTAATTCTTTTTTCCTTACTTTCTCTTTTCTTTCTTTTTTTCTTTTTCCCTTCCTTCCTTCCTTCTTTCCTTTTGTTCTTCTCTCTCGATTTTTTCATTTCTTTCCTCCTCCTCCTCCTCCTCCTCCTTCTCCTCTTCCTTTCTTCTTCTTCTTCTTCTTTTCTTTTTCTTCGTCTTGATTATCATTATTATTATTACTACTACTACTACTACTACTACTACTACTACTACTACTACTACTACTACTACTACTACTACTACTATTATTATCTCCTTTCCTCTTATTTTCCTTACTCACCACCACCACCACCACCACACTCCGGCAGGTGGGTCGCGGTCCCTTCGCCAGGAGCGCGGCAGGGATGGTGCGAATAGGGGAGCTGATGACAATGGTGGTGGGGGTGGAGGGCCCAGACAACACAGACGTCCAGGTGCGGGAGTGCGTGGCGCGGGACGGGTCGGGGCGTTCGTCTTACACCCTCACTGATAAGGTAAGAGGTTGGGGTGAGAGAGAGAGAGAGAGAGAGAGAGAGAATCTTAATATTTTCCTTGCAGTCTTTAAGGTGACGTCATACAAGTGCATTAAACAGTGATAATTGCTTCTTCTAACATCTAAAAGGTTCTTCCGGTTAACCCAGCTGATACGTGAACTGTACACCGTCTTCTCTGCCAGTCATTGCGTGCTGGACTCGTGTGTGTTGGGTTAAATAGATATTCCTAATTGTTTTCCTCTGCTTTCTCCTAAATTCGTTAGGGATTGTCCTCTTGTTGTTTGTTTGTTTGTTTGTTTTGTTTGTTTGCTTTTGTTTTGATTCTGAATAAGCTTTTTGTGTGTTTAGTTTGGATATTAACTCTCTCTCTCTCTCTCTCTCTCTCTCTCTCTCTCTCTCTCTCTCTCTCTCTCTCTCTCTCTCTCTCCTGGTTAGGTTAGGCTCATACGGTTATGTTAGGTTAAGTTTGTACGGTTAGCTTAGATTAAGTTCGTACGGTCAGGTTAGGTTCGTACGGTCAAAATTACACTCATCCATTTTCTGTGCAGGAGGGGTGTGTACTGGGCAGCCGCAGGAAGGTGCTGGGGCCCTGGCAGAAGACAAGGAACACAGGGAAGGGAGAGATGCCTGTTATGGCCTATTCACACTTCCAGGTAAGGCTCTTCACATTGCTATCGTACCCAGGTCAAAATAATCGTACCTTGTTTTGTTTGTTTACTTTTATATCGTACTCAGTTAAGAGGTGCTGCGGTTTTTTTCTTTTTTTTTTTTTTTTTTTGTTTACTTTGCTATCGTATCATGTTCAAAATTGTCGTACTTTGGTTCTTTATTTCCTTGATTTGTTTACATTAATATCGTACCTGATTCAAAATTGTCACATTTCTGTCTGGTTTGTTTACTTTGCTGTCGTATCAAGCTTTTAATTGTCGTACTGTGACATCGTACTTTTCTTTCTTTCTTTTTTTTTTTTTTTTATGTTTTGTCATTTCATAAGGACTGTTTTTCAAGGGACACGGGGATAATGAAATTGGTTTTTTTTTAATATGTGTATTTTTTCTTTCATGATTAACTGACGCAGATTTATTTTTTTTTCAAAGTTTTTATTAAATATGTGAAGGTAAACTTACGTAAAATATTTGAGATGTTTACATTTATTTCATTTCAATCGAGAAAACATTAACAAAACATTCTTTCCTTCCATACATATTTAATACTCTCTCTCTCTCTCTCTCTCTCTCTCTCTCTCTCTCTCTCTCTCTCTCTCTCTCTCAGGCCTTCAAGTTCCCCGATGAAAATGATGTGTATCTGGAATGCGAGGTCGACTTGTGCGTGGAAGCGTGCGCAGTTTGTCCCCACGACGAGGTAACTGATAAATAACCACAATTACTGAGCTAAAACTACTAATAACAGTGTAAATGAAACAAATAACTAATAAACATGTTATTCCAATGCTATGAAGTGTGAGGAATAAGTGTAAACATGAAAATAAACCATGAATAAATCAACAAAGAAAAAGGGAGAAAACAAAGAAAACGGGTTACATTTATGGGAAACTAAAGTAGATGAAGAAAATTTATGTTTATTGATATTTTTCTATTTTAGTCCGTAAGGAGAAGGAGAGCGACGGTGCAGAAGGACGAAGAAGATGAGCAGGAGGCAGGGGAAGAAGGAGGAAGGAGGAGCAATAGTGTAGGAGGCCGTGGCGGGCGAAACGGTACTATCACAACTGAAGGAGTCAAGTTGGCGCGGAGACTGCAGGTCATTTCACCCGAGGACTTCTCAATTGTTAAGGACACCCCCATCACCCTCGTCAGTAGTAAGTTACCTCTCTCTCTCTCTCTCTCTCTCTCTCTCTCTCTCTCTCTCTCTCTCTCTCTCTCTCTCTCTCTCTCTCTCTCTCTCTCTCTCTCTCTCTCTCGATAAATATTTCTTTTCTTCTTCATCATCATCTTCTTTCCTCCTCCTCCTCCTCCTCCTCCTCCTCCTCCTCCTCCTCCTCCTCCTCCTCCTCCTCCCTAACCTAACCCAACTCTAACACAACCCAACCCAACCTCACTTTCAACCCGCAGAAGGCGCAGACGAGGCCCGACCTACTGCAGGAGGCGGTGACGGAGGAATCTGCTTCACCTCCTGGGGCTTCGCTGCGTGTCTGGTGGCGGTGGTGGTGGTGCTGGTGGTTGGGTCCTCGGTGACTGCTCTTGTGTGTGTTAAGGTTAGAACCATCCCCTCCACGGCCTCCACCTTCCCCCCGACTCCTCCTTCCACGCCTTCAGCACTGTGTCGGGGAAGACTGGCTGAGGTGGTGGTGGTGGTGGTGGTGGTGGTGGACTAGCTGAAGAAGGCGTTGAAGGAAGAGAAGAAAGAGGCACTGACGAAGAAGAAGAAGAGGAAGAAGAAGAAGAAGAAGAAAGATATGGTGCTGAAGAAGGAAATAAGAACAAAAACAAAAAAGAACAAGATAAAGATAAGAAAAGAGAACATGACAATTTTTTCTAATGTGTCGGGAATGAAAGAAAACGAGAGCCCTCAACACAATTTTAAGGCAGACTCAAAGAAATATTTTTTTAAGCGTTAACTGTAGCAAATAATTTTCCTAACTTTGGGCCTTTTAAAATTAATACATAGATCGGGTATTCTTATGTATTTTCTATGTATACAATGCTTTAAAGGGACTGGGATTGTTACTATGTTTGTATGTATACGTGTGTGTGTGTGTGTGTGTGTGTGTGTGTGTGTGTGTGTGAGTGTGTGTGTGTGTGTTTTACAATGTGTTCCTCTAGTCTATGTACGTTACTGTGTGTGTGTGTGTGTGTGTGTGTGTGTGTGTGTGTGTGTGTGTGTTACTAACAATGCTCCTGTATATAATAAAAATAATAAAGATTTTAAAGGTGCTATTATTATTATTATTATTATTATTATTATTATTATTATTATTATTATTATTATCATTTAAGTCAATCTCTCTCTCTCTCTCTCTCTCTCTCTCTCTCTCTCTCTCTCTCTCTCTCTCTCTCTCTCTCTCTCTCTCTCTCTCAAAACACAAGGAGGAGGAGGAATAAAGAGAGAGAGAGGGGGGTGATCCCCACCCTTCATCTTTAAGTTAACGGGATAAGGTGTGGGGGTGGCGGGGTGAGCAGGGCCGCGAGGTGGCATTAAGGACATGTGGCGCGACTCGCCAGAGAAGCCTTAAGGAAGGTGGCATGCCTGAGGAGGACTTCCTGGCCCCTGCACGCCAAGGAGCAGGAGGTGGTCTACAAGGTGCGGGTCTGCTGCGCCTTGAAGCACGCCTGCCTGGCCTGGGGCGGCGCGACCAGCCATCACCTCGCTCTCCTAAACAACGTGCAGGACCGGGCGGCGAGGCTCATCGGGGCAGGGAGGCGGCCTGCAGCCTGCACTGCACACTGCGCGCCCTCCAGCACCGCAGGGCTTGACGGGTCTCGCCGCTGTGTTCAAGATGCAGCAGTAGCAGGTGCCTCACCTGGAGGCTCTCCGGCAGCCTGCCCGCCAGGCCAAGGTCACCACCAGAGGCGTCACATGTGCCCCTGGGAGCAGCAAAGGCGTGGCACCATCACATTAATTTCCTCCACACGTACATCAGCTGGCGTAACGCGTGTGTTGCCGCTGCGCCAGCCACCTCACCGTGAACTGTGGCGGTGACTGTGGTGCACGTGTGGCTCAGGCACCAAGCACAACACAGGCAGCCCTCGGGATGCGAGGGATTCACGCTGACTTCCTCACCATGACCATCTTGTGTACGCCATGTCATGTGTGTCTACTTGCACCACCTCTGTATGCACCATGGTGTAATTCTGGAGAGAGAGAGAGAGAGAGAGAGAGAGAGAGAGAGAGAGAGAGAGAGAGAGAGAGAGAAGTGTTATGTGAAGGTCAGCAAGAAGCAGCAGCAGCAGCAGCAATAGCCGGGGCAGGTCAGGTCAGCGAGGTCAGAGAGAGAGAGAGAGAGAGAGAGAGAGAGAGAGAGAGAGAGAGACGAGTGTAATAATACACAATAAAACGTTAATAATAATAATAATAATAATAATAATAATAATAATAATAATAATAATAATAATGATAATAATAATGATATTAATAATGATAAAACAAATTATGTTTCTTTTCAGAAAATTCTTTAATTCTCTCTTTATTTCCCTTCCTTTTTCCTTTTTCATTTGTTTACTGTACTTTTTCTTTTTCTTTCTCTTTTTTTCTT
>NC_087197.1:2750000-2752500 GCF_035594125.1 Scylla paramamosain | reverse complement strand
CTCCTCCTCCTCCTCCCCCTCCGTTTTCTTTTCACGTTCACTTCTACATTCATGCCCAGACAGTCAGTCAGTCAGTCAGCCAGCCAATCAGTCAGTCAGTCAGTCATTCATTCATTCATTCATTCAGTCTGTCAGTCAGTCAGTCAGTCAGTCAGCCAGCCAGTCAGCCAGCCAGTCAGTCAGTCAGTCAGTCAGCCAGCCAGCCAGCCAGCCAGTCAGCCAGTCAGCCAGTCAGCCAGTCAGTCAGCCAGCCAGCCAGTCAGTCAGTCA
Source organism: Scylla paramamosain (assembly GCF_035594125.1). Taxonomy (NCBI): domain Eukaryota; kingdom Metazoa; phylum Arthropoda; class Malacostraca; order Decapoda; family Portunidae; genus Scylla; species Scylla paramamosain. The sequence continues at coordinate 2,752,230 of NC_087197.1, read as the reverse complement.
GTCAGTCAGTCAGTCATTCATTCATTCATTCATTCAGTCAGTCAGTCAGTCAGCCAGTCAGTCAGTCAGCCAGCCAGTCAGTCAGTCAGCCAGTCAGTCAGCCAGCCAGCCAGTCAGTCAGTCAGTCAGCCAGCCAGCCAGTCAGTTCGATTAGAAAGGGTTGGGTTGTCTTATATTGGGTTTGGTTAAGTTAATTCACTAATATTTTTTCCTCAATTACTCCCAGTACTCTGTCTCCCATCCCCTCACATTCCTCTCACTCCACAACACACCCAAACACTCCCAAACACTCCCAAAACACACCCAAACACACTCAAAACACTCCCAAACACACCCAAACACTCACAAACACTCCCAAACACACCCAAACACGCCCAAAACACTCACAAACACACCCAAACACTCCCAAAACACACCCAAACACACCCAAACACTCCCAAACAGACCCAAACACACCCAAACACACCCAAACACTCCCAAACACTCCCAAACAGACCCAAACAGACCCAAACACACCCAAACACACCCAAACACACCCAAAACACACCCAAACACACCCAAAACACTCCCAAACACACCAAAACACTCCCAAACACACCCAAACACTCACAAACACACCCAAACACACCCAAAACACTCCCAAACACAGCCAAACACACCCAAACACTCCCAAACACTCCCAAAACACACCCAAACACACCCAAACACTCACAAACACACCCAAACACACTCCCAAACACACCCAAACACACCCAAAACACACCCAAAACACACCCAAACACACCCAGAACACCCCAGTCCATCATCCTTTACACTCCCTCCCTCCCTCTCACTCCCTTCTCACTTCCTCACCCTCCCAAACACTGCCAGACACCCCGCGGGCCATCCCTCTCCCGCGCTCTCACTCCCTCTCCCTTCTTCACCCACAGGAGACGAGGATTACCACAGAAAACGGAAGATGCAGTACAAGAAGGCCAAAAAGGGGTCTTCCTATGATACGGTCCCTTTTATAGACCCCGAAGGTAAGGAGGAGGAGGAGGAGGAGGAGGAGGAGGAGGAGGAGGAGGTGGTGGTGGTGGAGGAGGTGGTGGTGGAGGAGGAGGAGGTGAACTTTTTTTTTCTTTGGGGTTTTAATTGAGGGAGGAGAAGGAAGGAAGGAAGCAAGGAAAAGGAAGAGGAAGGAGGAAGGAAGGAAGGGAAGGAAGAGGAAGATGATGAAGGTCCTTTGTTTATTTATTTGTTTATCTGTTTATCTGTTTATTATTTTCATTCATTTTTGTTTATTTTTAAGGAGGAGAAGGAAGAGGAGGAGGAGGAGGAAGAGGAGGAGATTCAATGCTATTATGATGTACAGGAAGAGGAAGACAGAAGGATATTTAATGAGGAGGAAGAAGAGAAAGAGGAGGAGAGGAGGAGATGAGAATAACAACAAAAATAAAGAAAGAAAAAAAGTTAAAAAAAAAAACAATGAAAAGAGAAAACGGAGGTTGAGGAAGCGAAGGAGGAGGAGGAGGAGGAGGAGGAGGAGAAAGTGGAAGCCGTGAAAATAATAATGTTTTTATAGAACAATTTGTAGGAAGAATGACAAGGAAGAAAGGGAGGAGGAGGAGGAGGAGGAGGAGGAGGAGGAGGAGGAGGAGGAGGAGGAGGAAGGAGGAGGGTGTGAAAGTGAAGAGGAGGAGGAGGGAAAGTGAGGAGAAAGGTCGAAGCAGAGCAGAAGAGGGAATAGGAGGAGGAGGAAGAGGAGGAGGAGGAGGAAGAGGAGGAGGAGGAGGAGATGCAGGATTAAACAGGAGGAGGTAAACAAAATGAAGAAAAGAATAGTGTAATCTCTCTCTCTCTCTCTCTCTCTCTCTCTCTCTCTCTCTCTCTCTCTCTCTCTCTCTCTCTCTCTCTCTCTCTCTCTCTCTCTCTCTCTCTCTCTATCTCTATCTCTGTAACCCACACCCTGAACCCAAGCCACACCAAAACACACACTAATCTTTCCCCCTCTCTGTATCCTCTCCCCGTCTCCCTAACTCTCCCACGCCTCTCCCACAACCAGACCAAGCCTACTGGAACACGAAGGGGCAGGAGGCATTGGAGAGGCAGCTGCAGGTTCGCCCCCAGCTAAGGAAAGCCAAGAATATTATCCTTTTCTTGGGAGATGGGATGTCAATTTCGACTGTAACTGCTGCCAGAATCCTCAAGGGTCAATATTCTGGCCTGTGGGAGAAGGAGGAGCTGGTGT
>NC_087197.1:2740000-2742500 GCF_035594125.1 Scylla paramamosain | reverse complement strand
AAAGGAAGAGGAGGAGGAGAAGGAGGAGGAGTGAGAGAATGTGTGCGTGTGTGTGTGTGTGTGTGTGTGTGTGTGTGTGTGTGTGTGTGTGTGTGTGTGTGTGTGTGTGTGTGTTTGGAGAGGAAAGAAGGGACGGAGGAGGTGGTGGAGGTAGAGAAGGAGAAGGAGGAAAGGAGGAACAGAGGAAGTGGAGGAGAAGAAAGGAGGAATAGAGAAGGTGCAAGAGGAGAGAAATGTGTGTGTGTGTGTGTGTGTGTGTGTGTGTGTGTGTGTGTGTGTGTGTGTGTGTGTGTGTGTGTGTGTGTGTGTGTGTGAATTTTGAGAAGAAAAGAATGAAAAAGAGAGAAGGAATATATGAAGGAGGAGAAAGAGGAGGAGGAGGAGGAGAATTATCAGTCAGTTAGTCAGTCAGTCAGTCAGTCAATCAGTCAATCAGTTAGTCAATCAGTCAGTCAGTCAGTCAGTCAGTCAGTCAGTCAATCAGTCAGTCAATCAGTCAGTCAGTTAGTCAGTCAGTCAATCAGTCAATCAGTCAGTCAGTCAGTCAGTCAGTCAGTCAGTCAGTCAGTCAGTCAAAAGTCCGTAATCTGAAACACATCTGCTTTAAATTTAAGTCACACGAGTTTTCAAATATATTTTTTTATGTTTCTAGTGACAGATTGACAAAATATCTACATTATATATAGTTTATACACTCTTGAGAACCATGCCAATCATCTTTGTGTCCTTGAAAAATAGTCGTCAGTGTTTTTTAAGGTTCCAGTGACAGATTAACAAGATTTCTACATTACAAACAGGAGAAACACTCACGAGAACTTAGCTAACTATCTTTGTGGCCTTGGAAAACAGTCACGGTGGACGTATACAAGTTTTTCAAGGGTGTTTTTAAGGTTCCAGTGACAGATTAACAAGATTTCTACATTAATAACAGGAAAAACACTCATGAGAACCTAGCTAATTATTTTTGTGACCTTGGAAAACAGTCGTGGTGGGAGCAGAGCCTTTCAGAACACCAGCCCAAGGAAGGAGGAAGAGATCATTGTATTGCCAGGGATATTAGCAAAGGACATGGTTAATTCTTGCATTGAATATTGTGGCTAAGTTAAGATGTAAATATTTGGCTTGAAATAATATGTAGTTTAATTCCTCCTCCTCCTCCTCCTCCTCCTCCTCCTTCTCCTCCTCCTTTTCTTTACTTTTTGTTCTTCATTTGACTATCACTATCTCTATCACTCCCTCTTCCTCCTCCTCCTCCTCTTTCTCTTCCTCCTCCTCTTCCTCCTCCTCTTTCTCCTCCTGCTCCTCTTCCTTGTCCTCTTCGTCCTTCCTATCTCCTTTGATTTTATTCCTGTTTTCACTACTTCTACCTCCTCCTCCTCCTCCTCCTCCTCCTCCTCCTCTTCTCCAATCCATCTTATCCTTTTCTTCCCTCTCATCACATTCAATCTTATTCCTGTTTCCTCCTCCTCCTCCTCGTCCTCCTCCTCCTCCTCCCCCTCCTCCTCCCCCCCAGGTGCGCCGTGACGGGGAGGACCCAGACAGGTGTGACGACATCGCTGAACAACTCATCCTCAGTGACACGGGCAAAAGATTCAAGGTGAGTCAGTGTGTGTGTGTGTGTGTGTGTGTGTGTGTGTGTGTGTGTGTGTGTGTGTGTTGCTTTACTCATCCTTATTCATCTTCACTTTTTTGCAGTTTTGTTTTACTTTTTCTTGTTTTTTTCCTGTTTTTTTTTTATTTAATCTTTTTATTTATTCATCGTTTACTTATTTTTATTCATCTTCACCTTTTTTTTGCAGTTTTGTTTTATTTTTTCTTGTTTTTTCTTGTTTTTTTTATTTTTTCCTTTTATTTATTCATCGTTTACTCATTTTTATTCATCTTCACCTTTTTTTTTTGCAGTTTTGTTTTACTTTTTATTGTTTTTTCTTATTTTTTTCCTTTTTTTTCGTTCGTGTTACCTTTTTATTTACTCATCGTTTTCTCATCCTTACTCATCTTCACTTTTTTTTTTTATTTCTTCTGATTCTGCTTCTATTTTTTTTTTCATTTTCTTTTTGTTTTGTTTCCTTTCACTCGTTTATACTCGTCAAGGTGAGTGAGTGAGTGGAGAAATGAGTCAACGAATCTTTATCTTACTCATCCTTACTCTCGTCATATATATTTTTTTCTTTTTTTTTTTTTGCTTATTATTATTTTTTTTATTTGTTTTCCCTACTCTCGTTCTCATTCTTTTTTTTATGCTTATTTGTTTATTTATTCATTTTTACTCATCTTGTCTTTATTCATTTTTATTCATTTCCACTTCTTTTTTTTTTTTTTTGGTTATTGTTTGTCTTTTGTTTTCATCTGATCTTCACTACGGTTCTTTTCACGTTTATTCATTTCCTTTTCCTCATCATTTATTCACCTTGTTTTTTTTTACTTACTCATATTCACTGTTTCTTTCTTTCTTTCTTTCTTTATTTCTTTATTTATTTATTTCCTTCTATTTCTTCCT
>NC_087197.1:2732500-2735000 GCF_035594125.1 Scylla paramamosain | reverse complement strand
CTACTACTACAAGAATGCCAACAACAACTACTAATACTTCTATTATTACTACCACTTCTCTTCCTCACCTTTCTGTCTATCTATCTGTCTATTTATTTTCTCCCTAATTCTCCTTCTCCTACTCTTTATCAATTTGCCATCTACTTACCTATCCATTTATTTATTTGTCTATGTATTCTATCTATCTATCTATTTATCTTTATTCTCTTCTTACTCTCTATCTACTCATCATCCCACTTCTTCATCCACCCATCCAATCATCCTTTCTACTTTCTCTCACCTCTATTCCATCCACCTCCCAAATGCAAGAGTTAACCAGTATTCTCAATCATTCATCTTTTCTCTGGCAAACTCCTGAACTCCCTGTATCTCCCCTTCTTCTTTTTCTTTTCATTGTTTTTCTTCTCTCTCCGTTTGTTGCCCCTGACTAAGAGCACCAAATCTGTTTATCTTCTTAATATCTTTCTACTTATCAACCTGTTCTCTCCCTCGCAGGCGTGGCAGAAGTAAGCGGAGAAGATTACCTCCCGTACTCTACCCTGCTGTACGGAAATGGCCCTGGTTATCGTACTCACATCCCCGGACACAGGCCTGATCCCTCCCGCCAGGATATGGGTGCGTGAGGGGCGCGGGGGCAGAGTGGGTTGGCTGGGATTAGGTTAAGGAAGGGAAAGAGAAGATAATTAGTTTGGTTGGTTTTAGGAGGGAAGGAAGGAAGAAAGGAAGGAGGGAAGGAGGGTTAAGGAAGGAAGGAGGAAAGGGGGAAGGAAGGAAGGAAGGAGGGAAGGAGGGGTATGGAAGGAAGGAGGAAAGGAAGGGTATGAGGAGAAAAGGAAAGATAAGGAAAGGAGGAAAAAAGGGGTAAGGAAGGAGGAAAGGAAGAAAGGAAAGGAGGAAGCGTTTCGGAAAGGACTTTCTCTCCTTTCTTCCTACTTTCCTCCTCCTGTTTCTCTTTATCATCATTTCCTCTATCTCCCTTCCTTCCCATATATTTTGACGTTTATCCTCTCTCCCCTCTCTCTCTGTCATCTTTTCTTCCACCTCCTCCTCTTCCTTCTCATCTCTCACTACTATCCCTCTATTTAATTTCTCAGTATTCCCCTCTCCCTCTCTCTCTCTCTCTCTCTCTAGGCGGCGTAAACTACAGACAAGACGCTGCGGTCCCTCTGCGCTCCGCCGCCCATTCAGGAGACGATGTGGGTTTGTGGGCGACAGGTCCTCACGCCCACCTCTTCACGGGTGTGTATGAGCAGAACTACATCGCCCACGCCCTTGCCTACGCCGCCTGTGTGGGACATGGGCGTACCTTCTGCGGGGGTGGCGTCAGGAGAAACAGAGGAGTGGAAACGTGTAGGGGGCAACGGAGGTGGCACAGGCAACGGTGCTAAAATGTCGAGATTATCCTATTTCATATTATTTCTTCTCTTTCTTGCTTCTTCTTGTATTTATTTTATTAAAAAAATTGTATAAATAAAATTAACCACTTCTGTTTGTGTATGTTTTTTTCTTTTTTTTTATGATGAGTCGAGGCAGAAATAACGGACAGAAACTTAAGAACAAAGAATATTAAAAATGAATAAATAAATGAGACAAGAAAAGATACATAAACATACATAAAAGCAAAAACAAAATTAATAAATCGTGCAAAACAATAAGGCTACCGAAGATGACTACATTCTAAAATTATTGAACAGAAACTCGAACGCAGCTCAGTGAGATTCAAGATGGCGACGTGAATGGGTTCGGCGCGGCGGGAACGAATGTAAACAAACCAATTTTATCTTTAATATTTACAAACCAGGAAGCTCTAGTGTATTCCAAGTGACCATAAGTGTTTTTTAAGTAATAAGTGACGCTGGGAGGAGGAGAGAGGAGCGGGAAGACGTGAATTTGAACACATGACGGGAGGAAAGGTAAGGGAGAGAATTGTTTGTTGTATAAAATAAATAAGATGCAGGAGAGAAATATTGAGTTTGTTTGTTTTGGTGTATGAATTAATAAATGAAATGGTAGTTATCAAGAAGAGTAACGGGGATCTTTCCTTTTTTTTTTTTTTCCTTTATTTATCTATTTTTTTCCCTTTCCTTTTTTTTATTTTCTGCTCACGCCCCCTGCAGTGTCGGGAATTTGGCGGGGAGGCGAAGTGACGGGGCGTTCGGGTGGGCAAAGCAGAAATATAGCCAAATGCCGTCTCTTACCACCATAATGAATAATTAAAACGGTATATTATGCACAAGTCAGTGTTGCCAACGGTACAAGCGAGAAATCTCCACAAATCTGTAGACATCAAGCAAGTGGAAAAGAACTTTGTAATATATAAGACAAACTGGCAACTCGCAAACTCTAAGGGGAAAAAAACAGACACTAGGGGAAACTTCGGTAAATTTATAGTTTAAGCCATTACACACTACGTGGTAATAACCTACCTCATTTTGTTCTTCTCACTATTCACATAATTTCTGATGATTACACTACTTGTCGGAAATTAATAATAACGCCA
>NC_087197.1:2727500-2730000 GCF_035594125.1 Scylla paramamosain | reverse complement strand
ACCACCACAAAAACAACCTTGAAATTCCAATAACTTCTACCAGAGCCTGTTAAACCATCGCTGGAATCATGGAAACCAGAATAACTTGCACTAGAGGCCCTCAGACTGTTACTACCACCACAAAGACACCCTTGAGAACTCCAGTAACTTCCAGTACAGGCTGTTCAAACCACTGGACAGTTAACAAGCACTACAAAAACACCCTTGAAAACCCAACAACATCCATAGTGACTTTTCAAGAAACAAACAAAGACAGAGACTAAATGGACACACACACACACACACACACACACACACACACACACACACACACACACACACACACACACACACACACACACACATTAGGTCACAGCAGGTCACATCAACATATAATACTCTTCTCCAGGATAATACTAACTGACCCTTGACCCGACCCACACTTGTGCTGGTCGCTGGGGCTGTTGAGGTCACAGTTGGGGCGGAGACACAGAGGAGACGACCTGAGCTTATTCTCCTTCATCTCCTTGTTCTCCTTCCCCGAGGCTTGTGGCTTCCGTGACCCCTCTCCCTCCCTTCTGCCCTTGTCCAAGTGGGGGGTGCAGGGCCTTGCCTTGGCTGGGGAGTGGGGGGGAGGCACCGGGGAGGCTGTCAGTTCATCTTTAGTCTTATTTATCATGTTCCTGTTGTTTTCCTTGTTTGTTCCTCGTCGTGAAGGTGGAGTGACTGGGTGTGTGTGTTCCCTGCTGCTGCTACTGCTACTACTGCTGCTACTGCTACTACTACTACTGCCAGATGATATGTAGTGGTAGGACGCCATGCCGCTGGGGCTCACAGGTTGGGTCGGGGTTGGGGAAGGGGCCTTGATGGGGGTACAGGCTCCATTGCTAGCCGGGGTGTGTGTGGGGTTCGGTACAGGTCGTGCTGGGGTCTGTAAGCCGCTCAGCCACTGGTGCTCCAATGCTTCCTGAACTGTCATGCGGCACCTGGAACACAGCGGGGATCAGTGTCAGTGTGTGTGTCTGTGTGTGTGTGTGTTTATGGTTGGGTAACAGAGGGAGGTAGTGGTGAAAATGGTTCTCTTTTTTCTGCCTCAGTCTTACTCTTTCTCTCTGTTGTGTGGCATCTTGAATATAACACAGATTTAGTGTGTGCTGTGAGGGAAGTGTGTGTGTGTGTGTGTGTGTGTGTGTGTGTGTGTGTGTGTGTGTGTGTGTGTGTGTGTGTGTGTGTGTGTGTGTGTGTGTGTGTGTGTGTGTGTGTGTTTTATGGTTGAATTAGGTTGGGTTTCGAAGGGAGATGGTGGACGAAACACACTCCCTCTCCCTCTCTCTCCCTTTACTTCTTCATCTCCTTCCCTTACTCACCCAGGTTCCACAATAAGGAGTCTGGTAATGAAGTCCATGGCGGTTCCTGAGACGCCTTCAAAGAGCTCCTCCGGGAAGTCCACGTGGCCCTGGGAGATGTTGAGGAATGTCTCTTGCTTCGTGTTGCCTCCGAAGGGCGAGTGTCCCGTCAGCAGCACGTAGGCGAGCACCCCCACGGACCTGCAAGAGCGAGGGTGGGGAGTGGGGGTGAGTTTTAGGCGAGTCTGCCTTTGAATCGCTTACGTTTTCTTTGGTTCCGTATTTCATTCTTTGAAAACTTTCGCTCTTCATGAAATTTCTGTGCTTTATATGTTTTCTATAATTTTTTTATATTTCTATCATCATCGCTTATTGTTATCATGTATTTTCCAGTTTTCTTTCACAAGTTTTTTTTTTTAATGGTACAAAAATAAATTAATAAAAAAAAAATCGTTCGTTTTCTCTTGTATTTTTATGGCTGACTTCAGTAAACACTCACCACATGTCAGTCGCCAAGCTGATGGGCTCGTACTGAAGTATTTCAGGGGCTGGGAGGAGAAAAAGGGTTATAATAACTGTAATAATAGTAAGAATAATGGTGATAGAGATTGTAATAGTGATAGATTTTAAGAAGTGTGTAGGAAGGAAGGAAGGAAGAAGAGTAGGAGGAAGAGGAAGAAAAAGAAGTGTTTTGAGAGAAAAGAAGAAGGATGTACGTGTGTGTGTGTGTGTGTGTGTGTGTGTGTGTGTGTGTGTGTGTGTGTGTGTGTGTGTGATGAATAAAAAATAAAAAACGAAAAGCAATCTCTCTCTCTCTCTCTCTCTCTCTCTCTCTCTCTCTCTCTCTCTCTCTCTCTCTCTCTCTCTCTCTCTCTCTCTCTCAGATACCCACCCACATAGTCCGGCGTCCCTAGCACCTCCCTGACTTCAATATCGGAGAGAATAATGCGAGAAATGCCAAAATCACACAGCTTGACCTCACTTCCCGGATGCTGGCCCGTCAGGAGGAGGTTCTGCGGCTGCGGGGGGAGAGGGGCGGTTAGAGAGGGAGGGGAGGGTTTGAAGAGGGGAGAAACGCATGGTAGAGGTAAGAGAAGAGGAGGAAGGGGGTATTAGAGAAGTGGGGGATATCCTTGCCTTGAGGTCGAGGTGGGCAATGTTGTGGGCGTGCAGGA
>NC_087197.1:2687500-2710000 GCF_035594125.1 Scylla paramamosain | reverse complement strand
TTGTGGAAAGGAGTCAGATTACACACCCATTGTTCCTTGCTGAGAGATTGGAAGTGTAGCATTATATTGCTGACTGTCATTTCTTTCCCTCCACCACACAGCACACAAGAAAGAAAAGATTGAAGTATTGGTTTTACGAGTATACTCTTTATAAAGTTTTCCCTTGACTTTTTTAGTTTCTAAAGGTTTGCTACTGGGTTGTGAAAGACCTGAGTGAGATGGCTTTTGTCTCTTTGCTCCCGGCACTCATCAGACGACCACCTGTCTTAGTGAGAAATGCTGGAGTGGCATTTTATATACTGTATTATGTAGTGTGTGTGTGTGCGCTTTGTTATCAGCCACACACACTTGTAGGGCTGCTGATGATAGACAGAAGATGCAAAATTGATTTATTCTTTATAACTTTATTTACACTTGTTAATTATATGTCTTTTCATTTACACAAAAACATACACAAAGGTTCCATTCACATTGTGGAAAAATTATGGCTGTTTCTTGTCCTCATCTATCTTACACACACACACACACACACACACACAGTAGTTTCTCTCTCATCATAGAAAATTTACAGCAGTTTCTATTCCTCATCTGCCAACACACACACACACACACATAATAATTTTCACTCATTGTACAAAAAATTAATTAGTTTTTTTCATCCTTGTCTATCTTACAAACACAAGAAGATCCACTCATATATGAAAAAAATAATGCTTTGTTGCCCTTCTTAACTACCTTACACACACACACACACACACACACACAGCAATGGTTCCACACTCACACCATACAAAAGTACATCTCTCGTGGCACCAGGTACACCCTCCAATTATCACATCAGTGCCAGGTGTAGTGTGCCTCAACCCTTCCATGGCTGGTCATTGCCTCGTTCCTGGTTCATTAACTGCTCTAAGACATTTCCCCTTGTTCTGCTGCCACCTCGTACCATTGCACTGGCTGGGAAGTTTATAATACATTTGTTTCTTTGTTTTCTTTGATGTTTATAAAGATTTCATTGTTCTTGGTGGTGTGAATTGCTGAGTGCTGTGCTGTGGGTTCTTCCATTACTTGTCTTGCTCCTCGCAGCTCACTAGACGCTTCACACTCCTGGAAAACCTTGGAATGAGGAAATAAAAGCAAGGAGAAAGAAAGAAAGGGTAATAATTGAAACTGTGTGACGGAAACAAGAGGAAGGAGAAGGAAAAGTAATAGTTGTTGTTTCATTGCATGCTACTGATTTGTTCTTTGTTGTACTGGTCTCTCTCTCTCTCTCTCTCTCTCTCTCTCTCTCTCTCTCTCTCTCTCTCTCTCTCTCTCTCTCTCTCTCTCTCTCTCTCTCTCTCTCTCTCTCTCTCTCTCTCCAGTTTTTATTGTGTTTTATTCATTTATTCCTCACCTTGGCTTCTTTCAAACTTCACTTATTTTTCAATGTTCATTCAATTTTTACTGTGCCTTTTTTTTTTTTTTTTTTTTTTCTCTCATTTTGTCTCTTCAAACTCTACTGCTCTTTTATTCTTTCTTTCATTTCTTTTTACTAATTTATTACTTATTTTCTCCATTTTCAAAGCAGTGTACTTATTTCTCAACTTGCATTTCCTTTCACAGATTTATTTTTCATTTTGTCCCTTCAAACTTTACTGGTCTTCCTGTTCTTCTGTTTTATTGATCCATTTTTAATATTGCTTTTCAAACCAGTTACTCTTCAACTTTCACTCCATTTTACAGAGCTGCTCTTCATCCTGCTCTATTATTCTCCAAATTTCATTAAATTTTATGTATATATTCTTTCTCTTGTCTCCTTCATTAATCTCAATATTGTTCACTTTCCTAATTTATTCTTCATCTTGTCTTATATTCTTTGTCTTGTCTCCTTCGTTAATCTCAATATTGTTCACTTTACTAATTTATTCTTCATCTTGTCTTATATTCTTTGTCTTGTCTCTTTCATTAATCTCAATATTCACTTTACTAATTTATTCTTCATCTTGTCTCCTTTTCAAACTTCACAGCTCCATTATTCAACTATACAATTTCAGACTTATTCTTTGTCATGCAGGAACAGGTAGCATAAATTTCCTGCATTGACTAAACCACATGATCATTAATCTGGACTGTCACGATGCACTGGCTTTCCTTCACAGCCAAGCACAGGAGAGGCTGGACCACCTTTTACTCCTCTTTGTCACATAGGAATAGGTGTGTGAACTTCCTGTACTGACTCATATATAAACTGTGTGATAATTAACCTGGTCTATCATACTCTCCCAGGCCTTATGTATTCAAGATTTATACTACACTATTAAAGAAGGAAAAGGAGTTATTGTTTTCTTGTTTTTTTCCTTTGTGTTTTTTTTTTTGTTTTTTTCTATCCCTTTGTTTTTTTCTTATTGTGTTTTCTCCTGTCTCCTATTTCTTCCTTTTTCTTTATCCCACGGTGAATTTGTTGTTTTCTTCTGTTTTCTGTTCATCCTCCTTATTTCTTTAACTTTTCCATTGTAAGTTGTTTCTTGCTTGGCCTTCCTTCCTTCTCCTTCATCTTTTACTGCAAACTGGCTCTTTTCTTTTTTCCATGTCTTGATTTCTTTCACTGCACCCTGACAGCACACTAAGGGGCAGGCTTAACATACTCCTTGGTCAGCTCTTCCTTGGCCTTCCTCCTCCTCCTCCATTTGTTACTGTAAACTGACTCTTTTCTTCCATATCTTGTTTTCTTCATCATCCTTCACTGTAATGCCATATTAGGGGACAGAATTAAGATGTTCCATGGTGAGCTCCTTTTTGGTCTTACCCTTCCTTCTCCTCTTTCATTTTTACTGTAAACTGGTTCTTTTCCTCTCCCACATCTTGTTTTCTTAGTCATCATTCACCATGGTGCCACACAAAGGCCCAGGATGTTCCATGGCAAGCTCCTCCTTGGCCTTGCTCTTCTTCCTCCTTTTCGTGGTATATCACGTTTCCTCAGCATGGCACCACACTAAGGGACAGGGTCAGCATACTCCTTGGTGAGCTCCTCCTTGGCCTTGCCCTTCACCTTGGGCATCTTCTTGGAGGTGGTGTCCTGCACCTCACTGTCCCGGTAGTAGTGCGGCGCCACCTCCAGCAGCCACTTGCCGTCGATCACCACCACGTTCCTCATGTACTCCTTGGTGGTGAGCACCAGCTCGTGGTACACCACCCAGCGTGGCAGGTCCTCTGCCAGGCAGGACTGCGGGTGCATCATGACGGTCTGGCCCTTCTTGGCCGTCTTGTACATGCCACCCTTGCTGAAGCGCGCCACGTGGTAGAAGTAGCCAGCGGTGACAGCCTTCCTGATGGCCATGGAGTCGGCGGGGTTGGAGGTGAGCTGGATCTCGACACGCTCCATGAGGCCGGCCAGCTGGTCCCGTATGTCTCTGGCGCGCTTCATGGAGCGGTGCTGCACGAACACCTCGTAGCACCACTGGGAGGAGTACTCTGTGCCCGCCCACTCGCTGTACACATTCATCAGGGTGAGGTGGTCCCCGTCTGGGTGGAAGAAGTTCTTGCGGGCCGTGTCAGCATGGATGGCCTTGTCCTTGGGCCGGTAGAAGATGGCGCCGTTGACGGACAGCATGGCAGCCACGGTGAGCACCTCCTCCACCACGCCAAACTCCCCAGCAGCCAGGATCATGCGGGCCATCATGGGGTCAACCGGCAGCTCGGCCATCTTGCGGCCCGTCAGGGTGAGCTCCCCCTTGTGGTTGAGTGCCTTGAGGGCATACAGCTGCTCCATGGCCAGGATCAGTGTCTCGGCTGGCGGCGGGTCCAGGTAGTCAAAGTTGATGAGGTCGCCGATGCCAAGGGACTTGAGCTGCAGCACCACGTTGCCCAGGTTGACGCGCTGGATCTCTGGCACCGTGTTTTCCTCCATCTCATTCTCAAAGGCCCACTTGGTGTACAGGCGGAAGCACTTGCCCGGCCCCACCCGGCCGGCACGGCCCGCCCGCTGGTTAGCAGAGGCGCGGGAGATGGGCACCACAACCAGGGATTCCATGCCGCTGCGGGCGTTGAAATAGTTCTGCTTGGCATAGCCCGGGTCAATGACGTACACGATGCCATCGATGGTGAGGGAGGTCTCAGCAATGTTGGTGGCCAGCACCACCTTCCTGGCCCCTGGTGGCGTGGCCTCAAAGATCTTGGCCTGCATCTCAGAGGGCAGGTTGGCATAGATGGGCAACACGATGAGCTCCCGGATCCTGCTGCCCAGTGCCTTGACACGCTCCGTCAGGATCTCCTGGCACGCCTCGATCTCCTCCTGGCCGGTGAGGAACACCAGCACGTCACCAAGGCGCTGCGTGATGTGGATCTGCAACACCGTCACGGCTGCCGCCTCGATGTAGTTTGCCTCGGGGCTGCGCGTGTAGTAGATGTGCACCGGGTAGCGCCGACCAGGAATGCGGAATACCGGCGCCTCGTCGAAGAAATCAGAGAACTTTTCCGAGTCGAGAGTGGCACTGGACACAAGCAGCTTGAGGTCCGGCCTGAAGCGCGCCACGTCCTTGAGCAGGCCGAACAGGATGTCAGTGTGCAGCGTGCGCTCATGTGCCTCGTCCACGATGATGACGCTGTAGCCCTCCAGACTCGGGTCCACCAGGAACTCTCTCATCAGCATGCCGTCCGTCATGTACTTGATGCGCGTCCGCTCACTGGTGCAGTCCTCAAACCTGATGCTGTAGCCCACCTCATTGCCCAACTTCTTGTCCATCTCCTGTGCCACACGGGACGCCACACTCATGGCTGCCACGCGCCGCGGCTGCGTGCACCCGACCTTCTTGCCGTCGTCGCAGTAGCCGGCCTCGTACAGGTACTGAGGGATTTGCGTGGTCTTGCCGGAGCCGGTCTCCCCCTCCACGATGAGCACCTGGTGGTCCCGGATGGCGCCCAGCAGGGAGTCTCGGAACGGGAACACAGGAAGGCTGCGTCTCACCTCCTGAATGCTCATCTTTGTGTTGTCTGGAGCTTTCATCATATCCTCCTCCTCCTCCTCCTCCTCCTCCTCCTCTCCCCCCTCCTCTTCCTCATCCCCATCATCTGAGGATGAACTGGAGTCGGAGTCCTCTTCCTTCTTCTTCTTCTTCTTTTTGGTCTTCTTGCGGGTTCCCTTGAGCGGCAGTGACTTGATAAACTCGATCTCATCCTCCAGCACCAGGTTGTACTCCTTGTCATGGCGGTGCTGCGCCTTGTCCCGCGCCCCAAAGGACAGCGCCGTGCCGCGCATCTGGTCCTCCTCCCACTTGCGCTGCTCGTAGCCGCGCTTCTTCTCCCTCTCGTCCACCTCCACGTAGGAATCATCCACGCTGGCGCCCTCCTCCGGCATGACGTAGCGCTGCACGTTCTCTGCGTCCCTCACCTTCTCATAGTCCTTGGCGAGCTGCAGCACCGTCCGCCGGTACTCCCGCTCCTTGCGCTCCTTCTCCGTGAGGTCCTTGTCTTCAAAGAGGTACTCATCATCCTGGATGTCTGCCTCCAGCTCCCGGATCTTGTCATCCTTCCGCTTCACCAGGTACTTCCGCCGCGACTCTACCCGTAGCTTGGGCAGGGCCTTGGTTCGGTCTTCCTTCTCCAGCTGCAGGCGCCGCGCAGCCTCCTCGAATGCCTTCTGGTCACCCTTCTCTGCCACGTTCTTGGTCCTCGCCTCATCACGCTCCCTCAGCCGCTTGGCATACTCGTCCCGCTCCGCCAGGTCCATGACACGTTGCTGCTCCTCTGTCAGCTCCTCCTTCATCCTCCCTGGCAGGCTGAGCAGCTGTGGGCCCTCTCCCTCGGAGTCTGAGCTGTCCTCTGCCTTGCGCTTCCTCTGTTCCCCCCGCCCCGCCTCTCTCCTCTGTGATGTGCCGCCTTTGCTGCTGCTGCT
Organism: Scylla paramamosain; assembly: GCF_035594125.1. NCBI lineage: Eukaryota > Metazoa > Arthropoda > Malacostraca > Decapoda > Portunidae > Scylla > Scylla paramamosain. The sequence goes on along the minus strand of NC_087197.1, from coordinate 2,704,128 downwards.
GCCGCCGACATCTGAAAGAAACATTATCATTACTCATCTGTCTTAGCACACTACCATAAGGTTTGTCAATGTGTCTTTTATTGTTGTTATTGCTTTTGGTGTTTTTGGTGTCCCCTCAGTCACAAAACTCACTCATGAAAGGTTATTGTGTTTGTAACTGTTTGAGTGAATGGCTGATAGCATATGAAATTAATGACACACACACACACACACACACACACACACACACACACACACACACTCACCATTAACACGCCGAAACAACTCCTCAACAAAGGCTTCAATCTTCCCGTCGACAGGCACCTCCTCCCTCAGCTCGGCCAGCACCAGCGCAGGAGAGGCACGGCGCCGAGACAACTCAATGAGGTACTCGGCCAGTGTGGCGTCGCTCATCCCCATCACCCTGTGCAGCTGCTGACCCACCCAGGACTTGAGCGCTGTGTCACCCATCCTGCCGCGGCCTTGGCTTACTCAGGGGTCACACGGGGGAAGATCACACAGTGGAGGTCTGTGGTAAGTTGAAGTTGATGAGTTGAAGTTGTCTTTCTTGTGTGTGTGTGTGTGTGTGTGTGTGTGTGTGTGTGTGTTTTATTTATTTATTTATTTAGGCATTTTTTTCTCTCTTATGTGTTGTTTCTATAGTGTAAAATGAAAAAAAAAGGACTAAATTAACTCTCTATTCTCTATTTTTCCATCTTGTGTTGATGCAAATAATACCTGCAATGGTGCGTTGGCAAAGGACACTCGTACCAGTGAAAGGGTTAAAGGTGTTTTCTTGTGTATTTTCTTTTTGTGTGTGTGTTTGTTTATTTGTTTGTTTGTCTTGATTTTGTTATTTTTTTTTTTGTTGTTTTCATCATTGAGTGTTTTATATTTTTCTATTTGATTTGTTTTTGTTTGGGTTGAGTTTGTTTGTTTATTTATTGATTTGGGTTAGATTTTAATGTAATTTTATTTTTTTTTTTCTTTCTTTCTAATTATTCAGAGACGTGTTTGATTTGGTTTAGTAATTTTATATGGTAAGTTTTATTTGTGTTGTTCTGCATGGAACTTCCTGCTAGTTTGCGAATATTATGATTTTTATAACTACTACAAACCAAACCTATTATAACTACTACTAATACTACTCCTTCTACCATAACAACAATTGCTACTACTACAACTACCTACAACAACGACTACAACTAATATTACTACTACATTATTACTATTACTACTACTACAATACTACTACTACAACTATACCTCTTCCTACTTAAATCCTCACCACCACAACTACTACTACTACTACTACTACTACTATCACAACCTCCACCACTAACTTACCTGAATAGAAAAGAACAAGTATAGCTCTCTCTCTCTCTCACCTCTATAAACCTTCCTTCCTCTCCAAACGTTTATAAAGTGACTAAATACAGAGATATCAAACGTTTCCCTCACCTTTCCTGCAAATTTTCGTCTGTCGTCTTGTAAACAAAGCGTCCGGATTTTGGCCTCGGCTTCGACTGGGAGTAGAAGGAGGAAGAGGGAGGAGCAGGAGGAGGAAGGGGAGGAAGAGGAGGTGGCGGGAGGAGGAGGAGGAGAAGGAGGAGGAGGATGAAGGAGAGGAGCTGGGGGAGGAGATAGAGGAGAAAGAGAGAAAGAGGAGGAGAGGAGAGAGAGAAAAAAAAAAACTAGGTTGGTGGAAACGGCCATCGTGTTTTATTGAACTATTACTACATGCAGACTCTCTCTCTCTCTCTCTCTCTCTCTCTCTCTCTCTCTCTCTCTCTCTCTCTCTCTCTCTCTCTCTCTCTCTCTCTCTCTCTTGCTATCTGTGGCTGTGGCTTAGGCTAAAATTTATATCATGTCGAGGTGTTTCAACGGTGTTACTGACACTCGGAATTTGAAAACGGATTCTTTATCAGAAAAAAAAAGAGGGAAAAAGGTTAGGAAAGTCATAATAAAAGTCATATCCAGAAATATATTTTAAGAAGTCCCCCGAGAGTAAAGTAGTAAACAGAATAAAGTAAAATAAATATATGAAAAGGCTAAAAACAAAAAAACAACAAAAAAAAAGGAGCTTTCCCTCCATACACTCGTAGCTCAAGAGAGGTCAAACAATTTCAGACTTACTGAAAGGCGAAAAAAAGTAAATAAGTAAATAAACAAGTAATCAAATTAAAAGGTAAAATAAATAAATAAATAAATAAGACAAAAAAAAAAGAGTGAATTAAAGTCAATCTCCAACTCTGAAAAATCAATTAAACAAAAATTTGGTGTCCATTTTCCTTCCCTTTTCCTCCATCAAGTTAAATAAATGAATATGCAAATAAATAAATAAATAAATAAATAAAATTGAATAAAAAAATTTCCTTTTCATCCTTTCACTTTCTTCTTTGTCTTCTTTTTCCTTTCCTTCTTCCTTTATTTTCCTGTTTTCTCCTTTTAGTTTCTTCTTAGTCTTTTTTTCTTTCCTTCTTCCTTTATTTTCCTGTTTACTCCTTTCAGTTTCTCCTTTCCCTTCTTTTCCCTTCCTTCTTCCTGTCTCTCTTTTTCTCCTTCTTAAAGATTCCATTATCTTCTTTTTTCTTATTTTCCCTTCTAAAAATTATATCGTTTTTTTCCTTAATCCCCCCTCTCTCTCTCTCTCTCTCTCTCTCTCTCTCTCTCTCTCTCTCTCTCTCTCTCTCTCTCTCTCTCTCTCTCTAAGAAAACATCATTTATTTCCCCATTCACTATCAAAACAAACCCCATTATTTCCCTAACCTTCCTTCCCTTTAAATCTCCCTTCCCCCCACACCCCACAGCCCCCCACAGCCCCCCGCAGCCCCCCGCCAAAGAGGATTACCTAGAACACGCCTCTCGTGGCTCGGGGGGAGGGGGAAATCTGATGGCGCGGCGCACCCTCCCCCCGCGAGGTCTGGAGGGGGGCTGGTGGGCGGGGGTGACGAGGGGGGTCGGGGCGGGGAAGAGAGTAAATGTAATTGTTGTTGTTGTTGTTGATGATTGTGGTGGTGTGTTGTTGTTGTTGTTGTTGTTGTTGTTGTTGTTGTTGTGCGCTGCTTCCCTGTAGGAGTGTACACACATATATAAATAGATAGATAGATAGATAGATAGACAGACAGACAGACAGATAGACAGATAGATAGATAGATATTTTGTTGACCACAGTGTTAAGTTTTGGTGTAAAATTTATAAAACAATATATAAAAAAACACAAAATACGTAAAAATAACACACACACACACACACACACACACACACACACACACACACACACACACACACACACAACACACACACAGAAGAAAACAATATTGTATTAAAAGATATTATATTAGAGAAATAGACATTGTAAAAGTAGATGAAGGATAAATCTCTCTCTCTCTCTCTCTCTCTCTCTCTCTCTCTCTCTCTCTCTCTCTCTCTCTCTCTCTCTCTCTCTCTCTCTCTCTCACCCTGGCGGCGGGGCGGGTGTGGGCGTGGAAATGGGCGGCGAGGGCGTGGCTGAGAGGGCAGGTCAGGTCTTCGTGGCGCAGGTCAGTCAGGGGGAGGGAGGATAGCCAGTCTGACACCTCTTGGGCAAGCTGGGTGGGGAGGAGGAGGAGGAGGAGGAGGAGGAGGAGGAGGAGGAGGAGGAGGAGGAGGAGGAGGAAAAAGAGACGGAGGAGAAAGAAGTGAGGAATGAGAAGGAAAGAAAAAAAAAGAAAAATGGAAGGAGGAGGAAGAGGAGAAGATGAAGGGGGAAAGAGAGGAGGAAGAGGAGTGAGAGATGAGAAAGAGAGGAAGAAAGGGAGGAGGAGGAGGAGGAGGAGGAGATGAAGGAGGGGAAAATACAGGAAGAAGAGAAGTGCGAGATGAGAAAGAGAGGAAGAAAAGGTGGAGGAGGAGGAGGAGGAGGAGGAGGAGGAGGAGGAAGAGAAAAAGAAGGATAAGGAGAAGGAAACAAATATTTAGTTTAGTAATCACATATTCTCTCTCTCTCTCTCTCTCTCTCTCTCTCTCTCTCTCTCTCTCTCTCTCTCTCTCTCTCTCTCTCTCTCTCTCTCTGTCTTTACGTTAGGATATATTTAGACTACCTCATGTCAACTTAAGTCTAAGTTAGGTTAAGTTAGGTTAGGTTAGGTTAGGTTAGGTCAGGTTAGGTTAGGTCAGGTTAGGTTAGGTCAGGTTAGGTTAGGTTAGGTTAGGTTGGGTCACATCTGGTTATTTTAGAGTAAGTTAGGTTCGGTGAGGTTAGGTTAGGTAAGGTTACATTTGGTTAAGTTAGTAAGGTTAGGTTAGGTTAGGTTAGCTCAGATCAAGTTAAGTTAATTGAAGTCAGGTTAAGTTAGGTGAGATCAAGCGAAGTCACCTTATCTGGCAGGGGCTGGTGGGGGTCTGGGCAGTGTCTCTCTGGCAGCATGAGGTCACTTGGCGCCACGTGGACCAGGGACAGGGCTGGGGAGGAGGGGGGAAGCAGTGCATCAGAACATAAGAAAATAAAGGAAGCTGCAGGAAGCCGCTAAACCAGCTCGTGGCAGCCCCAGTAGTAGTAGTAGTAGTAGTAGTAGTAGTAACAGTAACAGTAACAATAACAACAATAACAACAACACACTCATTGTCAGGAGGGGGGGGCTTCTTACCTGAGCAGTGGGGGGCGGGGAGGACCACTACGTAAGGGGTGAGGGTTCCGGGGGGAGCGGCCACCCTCGCCAGCAGCCCCACCTCCTCCTCCTCCAGGCTCTGACACAGCGACCTCACCAGCTGTAGGAGGAGAAGAAGAAGAAGAAGAAGAAGAAGAAGAAGAAGAAGAAGAAGAAAGAAGGGAATAAAGAAAAAACGAAAGAATGAAAAAGAAAACAAGAAGAAAAAGAAAGAACAGGAGAAGAAAAGAAAGAAGAATAAAAAGAAAACAACAACAACAACAATAACAACAACAAAGAAAAAAAAAGAAGGAAAGAAGAAGAAGAGGAGGAGAAATAGAAGAGGTGGTGGTAGTAAAAGAGGAAGGAGAAAAAGAGAAGAGATAATGGAGGAGGAGGAGGAGGAAAAAAAGGGGTAGGAGGAGGTGGTGGAAGGGAAGAAAAGGAGGAGAGATAACAATAATGAGAATAATAATAATAATAATAATAATAATAATAATAATAATAATAATAATAATAATAATAATAAAGAGAAAAAAGAGGAGAAGGAAGAAAGGAAGGAAGAGGAGAAGGAGGAGGATGATAAGAAGATAAAAATGAAAAACGAAAGAAAAAGGAAGAAGAGGAGGAGGAAGAAAATAAAATAAAGAAGAAAAAAAAAGAAATAGAAAAAAAAAACAGATTCAGTATTAATTTCAACCACCACCACCACCACCACCACCAACACCACCACCACCACCACCACCACCACCACCACTACTACTGCAACCTGTCTATTCTCCCAAATGGCGGTGAAGTTGAGGGAGGTGGCAGTGGACGGCAGCAGATAGAGGGCGGCACCGTACACAGCAGGTGCCACGGTATTAATTTGCACCCTTTTGATTACTTCCAGGTGGTACACGGGCACGCTGTTACCTGTGGGGGGGGTAAAGGGTTAGGAGGAGGGGGAGAGGAGGGTAGTGGTGGTGGTGGTGAGAGGAGGAGGAAGAGAAGGACAAGAACGAAAGGGAAGATGAGGAGAAGGAAGAGGATGAGGAAGGGATGAGGAATTAAAGGTGTTGTTGTTGTTGTTGTTGTTGTTGTTGTTGTTGTGGTGGTGGTGTTGGTGGTGGTAGGAGTAGTAGTAGTAGTAGTCTATTGTTGTAGTAATATTCTCTCTCTCTCTCTCTCTCTCTCTCTCTCTCTCTCTCTCTCTCTCTCTCTCTCTCTCTCTCTCTCTCTCTCTCACACACACACACACACATGAGGGACAAAAACGCGGTGACATGACGTGGCGATGCTGTACCAGTGTGTGGAGAGAAAAGGGAAGGTCGACATGGGGTTTGTTACAGCGCCACGCCAAACAACGCCACGAGGACACTGAGAAATTGTACTAAAAAAAAAAAAAAAGAGCGAAGAAAGATTTGAGAGAATGGGGCTTTCCTGACAGAGCAACTAGTCAATGGAGGTGCACTGACTGGCTAAGCTGACTGTGTGTGTGTGTGTGTGTGTGTGTGTGTGTGTGTGTGTGTGTACAGGGAGCACTCACAGCTTGAAGGATAAACTTGATAATTTAATACGTACAGAACTTGGCAAACTTAAATTAGTACTATAAAAAAATGTAATTAGATAAAAACACACAGCTTTCAAGATAAATATGACAAATTAATCTTCAAACACGCAACATTACGAGCTATACTGAAACACACACACACACACACACACACAGACACACAGACACACACCTATACCCCCCCCAACACACACACCATTACCCCCCCCCCACCACACACACACGTACCTTGAGTAGTGCAAACAGTCCTGCAGGGGTTGGTATGAATGATGAGTCTAGAGAATACAGAGCTGGGCAGACTGGAGGGGTCTATCATCACCTCCTGCACATCTAGAAGCACTGGGTGGTGGTGGTGTGGAGGGAAAGTTAGGTTAGGTTTGGTTAAGTTACGTTAGGTTAGGTTAAGTTAGGTTTGGTTAGGTTAGGTTAGGTTTAGGTTAGGTTAGGTTTGGTTAAGTTAGGTTTGGTTAGGTTAGGTTAGGTTTGGTTAAGTTACGTTAGGTTAAGTTAGGTTTGGTTAAGTTAGGTTAGGTTTGGTTAAGTTAGGTTAGGTTAGGTTAAGTTAGGTTAGGTTAGGTTAGGTTTAGGTTAGGTTAGGTTAAGTTAGGTTTGGTTAAGTTAGGTTTGGTTAAGTTACGTTAGGTTAAGTTAGGTTTGGTTAAGTTACGTTAGGTTAGGTTAAGTTAGGTTTGGTTAAGTTACGTTAGGTTAGGTTAAGTTAGGTTTGGTTAAGTTACGTTAGGTTAGGTTAAGTTAGGTTAGGTTTAGGTTAGGTTAGGTTTGGTTAAGTTACGCTAGGTTAGGTTAAGTTAGGTTTGGTTAGGTTAGGTTAGGTTACGTTGGGTTAAAAGTTATGTTTGGTTAGGTTAGGTTAGGTTGTTAGGTTAGGTTAGGTTAGGTTGGGTTAAAAGTTATGTTTGGTTAGGTTATATTATTGTACGTTGGGAAAGAAGAAAAACGAAAAGAAGAGAAGGAAAATTAGTATAGGGAATTTAGTGTAGGGTAATTTAGGTAAGGATACACTGGGATAGGTTAAGTTTACGTAAAAAATATATAATAACGCAAAATGAACCCTTTTAATCCTTTCTCTTCTAAGTTAGGTTGCGTTAGGTTAGGTTACGAGAGAGAGAGAGAGAGAGAGAGAGAGAGAGAGAGAGAGAGAGAGAGAGAGAGAGAGAGAGAGAGAGAGAACACAAAAACAACAACAACAACAACAACAAAAACACCACCACCACCACCAACAACAACAACAACACCAACAACAACAACAACAACAACAAGAGTAAAAGGAAGAAGAAGAGGAAGAGGAAGACTTACTTACCCGCTCTTTCTGTGGTGGAGGAGTCCGCGGAGGAGGAGGAGGAGGAGGAGGAGGAGGAGGAGGAAGGGAAGATGAGGTGGAGATGAGGCTCTTTCCCCTTCATCTCCAGCAGCCATGACTGAAATAGAGGAGGAGGAGGAGGAAGAAGAAGAAGAAGAAGGAGGAGAAGAAGAAGAAGAAGAAAAGCAACAAGGAGGAGGAGGAGGGAGGAAGAGTAAGGGAAGGGAGGAAAAGTAGGAGGAAAGAGGAAGAAGAAAAGAACAAGATGGAAGATGGAGAAAAAAGAAGAAGGAGGAGGAGGAGGAGGAGGGAGAAATGATAAGAACAAGAACAAGGAGGAGGAGGAGGAGGAGGAGGAGGAAACAAATATTTAGTTCACTTATCACATCTTCTCTCCCTCCCCTTCCTCTTCGATCCCCTTCACTCTCCCTTCCCCCCCTCTCTCTCTCTCTCTCTCTCTCTCTCTCTCTCTCTCTCTCTCTCTCTCTCTCTCTCTCTCTCTCTCTCTCTCTCTCTCTCTCTCTCTCTCTCTCTCTCTCTCTCTCTCTCTCTCCTCACCTTGAAGAGAGCAGTGAAGGAGTAGGGATCAGGGGGGTAAGAGGCTCCTGTCACCCATACGCCCCCAACAGCATCCCCTGCCGGTAGCTCCCCCTCCCCGTCTCCCCCTCCAGGCTCTCTACTGCTGCCACCTGTCGGGAGAAAGGGGAGTTATAGATTAGGTTAAATTAAGTTAGGTTAGGTTACGTTAAGTTAGGTTAGGTTAGGTTACGTTAAGTTTGGTTAGGTTAGGTTAAGTTTGGTTAGGTTAGAGTAGGTTAGGTTAGGTTAGGTTAGGTTAGGTTAGGTTGTGTTAGCTAACTATTGGCAAATCTAACCTAATTGTTCAACTATTGACTAACCTACCTATTGACTACTACTACTCCTACTACTATTACTACTGCTACTACTACTACTACTACTACTACTGCTACTACTACTACTACTACTCACGTGCACGGCGCTAATATGGCGGGCGTGCTCCAGCGTCAGCACCATCGACAGCGCCTCCGTCAGAACCTCCACGCGGCCCCAGGTCACCAACACTACCTGGAGAGAGAGAGAGAGAGAGAGAGAGAGAGAGAGAGAGAGAGAGAGAGAGAGAGAGAGAGAGAGAGAATATGAGTTTTGTTTGTTATTGTGTCAGTTACTACTACTACTACTACTACTACTACTATACTACTACAGTGTAAACAGAACCACGTGACAATGTTTGTAAACAGAACCACGTGACTGATGAATAAGATAGCCCTGTCACGTGTAGGGCCTGGGGTGTGATGAAGGGGTGAACTGGGATGATGGGAGACTGTCTGGGGTGAATCAAACATATGCAGGGGTGTATATATGAAACAGTGGAGGGGTGACTAGGGTGAACTGGGGCGCTTGTAGGGATGAGTTGGGGTGTTTAGGTGTTAATAGCTGTCTTGGGGTGAGGACGAGAAAATGTGAGGGTGACAAGGGTACAGGGGTGATGGGGTGTAGTGTAGGGGTGTCTAAGGGTAGGGGTGAGCTGGGGCGCTTACCTGGATGGGGTGCTGGGAGGCCGGGGCGAAGGAAGCAGCCTCATTCACTATTGCGTCAAGAGCCTCCCCCACCTCCTGGCTTATCTCTGGGGTGCTGGGGTGAGAGGGGTGAGGGAAGGACACACACACACACACACACACACACACACACACACACACACACACACACACACAGAGAGAGAGAGAGAGAGAGAGAGAGAGACACGATCACACACACACACACACACACACAAACCAAGCCCCCCACCCACACCTCCCTCCCCCCACCCACACCTCCCCCCACACCCCCTACACTCACCTCTCACACACAGCCAGGTCCTCCAGCACGCGAGGGAGAGAGGAGAGGAGAGACGGCAGATTGGCTCTCACGCCAGTTAAACGTTGAAGGCGTGTGTAGGGGCGTCCCAGCTGACCCACGCCCACTCCCGGCAGCCTCACGCTCCCACCCACGCCCCCGCCCATGATTACTGTGTTCTCGAGGGCCTGTGGGTGGTGGTGGTGGTGGTAGGAGAGAGAGAGAGAGAGAGAGAGAGAGAGAGAGAGAGAGAGAGAGAGAGAGAGAGAGAGAGAGAGATCTACTTTACAATGCTCTCTGCCTCTTAACAAATTCTCTCTCTCTCTCTCTCTCTCTCTCTCTCTCTCTCTCTCTCTCTCTCTCTCTCTCTCTCTCTGGGAAACAAAATAAAGAAAACTGAAGTAATAAAGTGTGAAAAGAAGAATATTTTATGAGTTCTTCCTCCTCCTCCTCCTCCTCCTCCTCCTCCTCCTCCTCCTCCTCCTCCTCCTCCTCCTCCTCCTCCTCCTCCTCCTCCTCCTCCTCCTCTTCTTCCTTCTCCTCGTGAAAGAAAAAAAAAACACAAAACCAAGAGTCTGTGTACGTTTGTCGTCACACACACACACACACACACACACACACACACACACACACACACACACACACACACACACACACACACACACACACACACACACACACACATACACACACTAAACCTGACCAGCCATTTCGAATACTAACACACACACACACACACACACACACACACACACACACACACACACACACACACACACACTGTCTTCCCAATGGCCTCCTCCTCCTCCTCCTCCTCCTCCTCCTCCTCCTCCTCCTCCTCCTCCTCCTCCTCTTCCTCCTCCTTAGTCATCCTTCTTCACCTTTACCATTATTCTAGTAGTAGTAGTAGTAGTAGTAGTAGTAGTAGTAGTAGTAGTAGTAGTTTTTTTAAGATAGTTTCAATTTAAGTGTAATACAGTATTGGTTAAAGGTGAATAGACAAACACACGAACACACAAACACACAAACATGCAAATAAATAGATAGAGATTAGTTGATAAATACAAGAATGAAGAAATCAAAATAAAAATAAAATGAATAAATAAAATACAGAAGAAAATAAGTTGGATTGTTAATAAATGAATGAATGAATAAATGAATGGGTGAATAAATGAATTAATGAATGAAAGAATGAATGAATGAATGAATGAATGAATGAATGGGTGAGTGAATAAATAAATAAATGAATGAATGAATGAATAAATGAATGAATGAATGAATGAATGAATGAATGAATGAATGAGTGAATGAATGAATAAATTAATGAATGAATGAATGAACAAGTAAATGAATAATGAATAAGTGAATGAATGAATGAATGAATGAATGAACAGGTAAATGAATGAATGAATGCAACAAAATCATAATGAAAAAAATAAAAACGGAAAAAATTGAATTGTGTCCTTACATTGACAAAGAAAATGATAATAATAATAATAATAATAATAATAATAATAATAATAATGAATTGTTATAAAGAAAGATGAAATTAACTTTTATAATTACAAAAAAGACGATAAAAATAACAATGCCAAAAATAAATAAACAAATAAATAAATAAATAAACAAAATGAAACTAAATAATAATAATAATAATAATAATAATAATAATAATAATAATAATAATAATAATAATAAAACAAAAACATCTTACGAAAAATAATGAAAGCTTAAGAACAACAACAACAACAACAACAACAACAACAGAAAATTCATTACGTCCCATCATCTTGCTTACCCCACAAATAAATGAATAAATAAATAAATAAATAATAAACAGAAAAAAAAGACAAGAAAAGAAAATGAAATATAAACGATTAAAAAATAGATAAATAAACAAAAAGGCGGAGCAGGTCGCGTACTTAATCTGACCTTGTATATCATCTCCACGTCGCCTCGCCTGCCCTCCTCCGTGTGGTGCAGGAGCAGGTACAGGATGGCCTGGCTACTGAAGGGCTGCCTTGTCTGCCGCGCCGCCATGCTGGATAGAAATTAAGAGAGGGAAATTGATCTTAAATGGCGCGAGTCTTCTTCTTCTTCTTCTTTGGTTTTGAATTTTTGAAAGTGCGTTCGTTGTTGTGATTATTATTTGTTATTGTCTTTTTCTTCTTCTTCTTCGTCTTCTTCTTCTTCTTCTTCTTCTTCTTCTTCTTCTTCTTCTTCTTCTTCTTCTTCTTCTTCTTATTATTATTATTATTATTATTATTATTATTATTATTTTAATCTTTTTTTTATATTTTCCTTTATCTCTTCCTATTTTCATTTTATTTCTTCCTCATTTCTACCGTCTATGGTCATGAAATTTTTTGAAAGTGCGTTTGTTGCTAAGTGATTGTTATTTCTGTGGTTGGTGGTGATTATTATAATTTGCTAATTATTTTTTGCTTATTTCTTCCTATTTTATTTTTCTATTTCTTTCTCCATTTTATTCCTCCGATTTTGAATTTTGAAAATGCGTTCGTTGTTGAGTGCATGCTGTTATTATTTTTTGTTCTTTTTTTCATTTTGTATTTTATTTCTTTCTTGATCAGCATCGATTATTTCATCATTTTTATCTATTTATCTATTTCTTCATCTCTTATATTTTCTCATTTACGTAATTTGTGTTTTGCAATATTTACATTAAGCAAAAATATATCACAAATAAAATTCTCAACAAGGACGAAATAGAAAAAAAAATCATCGAAAAAAAATCGAATTCTTTCTTTTTTAGGATAGTTTGACTTTTTTTAATTCTCTGTTTAGCGTGCGTGCGTGTGTGCGTGTGTGTGTGTGTGCGTGTGCGTGTGCGTGTGTGTGTGTGTGCGTGTGTGTGTGTAGGTAGTTACGTACATTTTTATTTATTCATTTATTCATCTATTTATTATCCGCGATTTATAAGTAAGAGAAAGAAGAAACAGAAGAATGAGAGAGAAAAGAAGAAAGAGGAAGAGACGAGAGAGAAGGAACAAAAATGAGAAATAAGTAAAAAGAGGAGAAGAGGAACAGAGAAGGAAGAGGAGGAAGAGGAGGAGGAGGAGGGACAAGAATGGAATAAAAAAAAAGAAAAAGAAAAGAGGAGGAGCAAGAATAACAAAGAAGGAAAGGAGAACGAAGAAGGGTAAGAAGAGGAAGAGGAGGAGGGGGAGGAGGAGGAAGAGGAGGAGGAGAGGGAGGAGGAGGAGGAGGAGTGTTACCTGTAATCTGAGAGTGACAGGTAAGTAGACAGGTTGGGTTATGTTTACCTGTAGACTCACTCACTCACTCTCTCTCTCTCTCTCTCTCTCTCTCTCTCTCTCTCTCTCTCTCTCTCTCTCTCTCTCTCTCTCTTTCCTCTTTTCTTCTATAAATTGAAAAAGAATATAGCTACAAGTAAACACACACACACACACACACACACACACACAAAGAGAGAGAGAGAGAGAGAGAGAGAGAGAGAGAGAGAGAGAGAGAGAGAGAGAGAGAGAGAGAGAGAGAGAGAGAGAGAGACATTGACCTGATTTTACGGGGAATAGAGCGAGCGAAGGTCAGAGAGAGAGAGAGAGAGAGAGAGAGAGAGAGAGAGAGGGAGAGAGAGAGAGAGAACGTGGGTGTGTAGTGTTGGCGTATGTAGAGAAAGGAAATTACTTTACTCTCTCTCTCTCTCTCTCTCTCTCTCTCTCTCTCTCTCTCTCTCTCTCTCTCTGGAAGAAGTTATCAATGAAAAATTAGTGTTTTTTTTAAATAATGAGCTTATAATCTATAACGAGAGAGAGAGAGAGAGAGAGAGAGAGAGAGAGAGAGAGAGAGAATAGATACACAGGATGAGTACGTCGTTATAGCTCTCTCTCTCTCTCTCTCTCTCTCTCTCTCTCTCTCTCTCTCTCTCTCTCTCTCTCTCTCTAAGAAAGCCAATCACACAAAAAACAAACACAAAACTCACAATAAATAAATAAATAAACAAATAAACATAAATAAAAAAATAAAATATTATAAAGAATCCAATACCATACAGAAACCAAACACGTACGCAAACACACACACACACACACACACGAACGCACCTCACTCTACAAAACTCTCACACATACACTCTCACACACTCTCACTCCGGAAGAAGTTAGTCACACACAAGTCAGGATAGATAACATTAAACCTTCATAGCATCAGAAACCACAAGGGGAGGGAGAGCGGGAGAGGATCCAGGCGTGCGAGAGAGGATCGGGGAACGTATGAGAGGGAAACGATGCTCAGCTGTCAGTGTCGCCGCGCCTTTCTGTGAGCGAGAGAGAGAGAGTGAGAGAGCGAGTGGTGTCTATGAGCACAGGGTGAACCAGTCAGACTTAACTCCCAGTCACACAATGTTATTTTCCCGGCCCTGTGGCTGCCCCGGCGCGCCCCAGTGACCTCGCCCGCGCCACATCCCTTGGGGCATGACCTGGTGGCTGGCAGGTCCCTTTCCACTGGCTGGGTTGAGGCGTAGGGGCTAAAAAGTGGGTTGTTTACAGTGTTGGGCTGGCCTGAGGTCCCCCAAGCACCATGAACGGGCTGAGTATTAGAGATATCTGCTGTCTGTTCTGCTGGCCGCCCTGCCCCTCCAGCATAGCGGCCAAGATGGCTTTTATCCCGCCAGAGCCCACCTATTCCTTCACCCCCGACGAGACGGGCTCCAGACACTCCCTGCACCTCACGGACAAGGCGGAGTGGCAGTTCACGGACAAGGAGAAGGAAGCTATTGAGGTTTTCTACACACGGACCACCCGAGGGAACAAAATCGCCTGCATGTTCGTCAGGTGTTCCCCTAACGCCAGGTTCTGCATCCTGTTCTCCCACGGCAATGCAGCGGACCTCGGCCACATGAGCAGCTTCTACCTGTCTCTAGGCACGAGGATAAACTGTAATATATTCAGCTATGACTACTCCGGCTACGGCGTGTCTGCAGGGAAGCCGTCGGAGAAGAACCTGTACTCGGATATAGACGCCGCCTGGCACGCCCTCAGGACCCGCTACGGGATATCCCCTGAGAACATCATTCTGTACGGCCAGAGCATCGGGACGGCCGCCACCATTGACCTAGCTTCCAGATACGAGGTGGGGGCGGTCATCCTTCACTCCCCACTCATGTCTGGCATACGGGTTCTCTTCAATACCAAGAGGACCTGGTTTTTTGATGCATTTCCGAGGTTTGTATGTTTTCTTGGTTTAAATATGCTTGTCTTAGTTTTATGCTACTTAAGTTGGAGTAACGCTAGTGTTTTCATTGTGAGGTTAGGTTAAGTTAGGCTTGGTTATGTTAGGTTCGGTTAAGTTAATCTCTCTCTCTCTCTCTCTCTCTCTCTCTCTCTCTCTCTCTCTCTCTCTCTCTCTCTCTCTCTCTCTCTCTCTCTCTCTCTCTCTCTCTCTCTCTCTCTCTCTCTCTCTTGTGTATGTATGTTTTCTCAGCTCACATATGCTTACCTTAGATTGAAGTATTATTAGTGTTTTCATTTTACAGTAGGTTAGGTTTAAAACGTTTGGGTGCTTAAGCCAATCAGACGTCTCTCACAATCCTGAGGTGTGTACGTATCTTGTTGGCTCAAAGTGTCCTTACCTTAGGCTGAAATGATGTTGATGTTTTTAAGAATGAGTTACGTTAAGTTTCTTGAGCAGGTTTGATATTCTCTCTCTCTCTCTCTCTCTCTCTCTCTCTCTCTCTCTCTCTCTCTCTCTCTCTCTCTCTCTCTCTCTCTCTCTCTCTCTCTCGGTAATGTTAGGTTAAGTTCTCTCTCTCTCTCTCTCTCTCTCTCTCTCTCTCTCTCTCTCTCTCTCTCTCTCTCTCTCTCTCTCTCTCTCTCTCTCTCTCTCTTTTGGTAATGTTAGTTTAAGTTAGATTAGGTTTCTTCAGTTAATTAATTTCACTGCTCATTCCCATCACTGCGTAGGTCACAATTGAGAACAAAAAGGTCACGTTTTGCTGAGAAACATTCAGCGAGTGTCTGAAAATTAGTAGACTGAGTTCACTTCCATCATTAGGTGCCGGAAAAGAATTAGTAAAAAGCACATCCAATATATATCTAATTTCTTTATATTTCTGTCTAATATGATTCCTGTTTTTTATCATCTTGTTTCGTCTCTTCTCTTTTATTGTCTTATTTTGTCTCTCCTTTAAACGTGAGGACTCGATGTTTATTTTCTTACATTTTATTGTCTTATCGAGTCTTTTAACAGGTTTCACTGGAGTTACTGGGTTTTTCGAGGGCATTTTTGTGATTATATTGTAGTTTTTTAGGAATTCTGGATATATTTTTGAGATAGTTGTCATTTTGCAGGTTCAAGGGACGTTACTCGCGTTTTCAATGTGTTCTGTGGTTCCTGTGGTGGTCTGACAAGCTTGAGTGGAGGTTATCAGTGTATTCAAAGGTGTTATAATTTTTCCAGTGACAGTTTGAGGCATCAGTGGGTGTTACCAGTCTTGAGATGTTTTCTTAATTGTAGTGACAGTTTTCCAGGTTCCAGTGAAGTTGTTCTGGGGTTTTCAAGGTGTTTTCATGATCCTAGTAAGTTTAACAAGCGTGGGTGGATGTTATCAGAGTCTTCAAGGGTGTTTTTGTGATCCTAGTAATAGTTGTAGGCTGTAGTTGTAGTTATCAGTGTTTTCAGGGATATTTCATGATTCTAGTGATAGTTTAACCCTTTTGCTGTGATAGGAAACAATCAGCACCACCAAAAGTACTGCAATAAGTCTTTTTTAAGCATCCACAAGAAAGAAGGCAATTAAAAAGAATAGATTTTGCAGTTTCTTACCTGTTTAAAGATTAGAGATGGCTGTAGATCAAGTAAAGATTCCTCAAGAGTGATAAGTGAATAAGGAAAGGGTTAGCGGAGATTCTGAATGGCTGGATAGGGAATAAAGAATTGTGAGAGCTGACCAACCTTGTCTGTGGCCTTTGAAAACAGTAGGCAGGAGAAAATGGAGCTTTTGACGGTACATGGGTTAGTGAGATACAGTCATGACCTTGTCCATCGTTGAGGCTGGTTAGGTTAGGTGAAAGTTGGCATGTGGTTGGATTAGGTTAAGCTCGTCCTTGTTTGGTTAAGGAGTGTTGGGTTTTGGATGTAGTTAGGCTAGTTAGCAGTACGTGGGTTAGTTAGTGAGATGGTTGTGATCTTGTCCATCGTTCAGGCTGGTTAAGTTAGGTGAGTGTTGGTGTGTGGTTGGATTAAGTTAAGCTCACCCTAGTTTGGTGAAGGAATGTTGAGTTTTAGATGTAGTTAGGTTAGGTTTACTTGTGAGATT
>NC_087197.1:2682500-2685000 GCF_035594125.1 Scylla paramamosain | reverse complement strand
CCTCCTCCTCCTCTCTTTGTCATAAGGAATCAGGAAAAGTGTGTGTGTGTGTGTGTGTGTGTGTGTGTGTGTGTGTGTGTGTGTGTGTGTGTGTGTGTGTGTGTGTGTGTGTGTGTGTGTGTGTGTGTGTGTGTGTTTCAAGGAAGACCTCTGGTGTTCCTCCTCCTCTTGTGGGGCTTCCCAGGGAGAGGAGGAGGAGGAGAAGGAGGAGGAAGAGGTGGTGGTGGTGGTGGTGGTGGTGGGGGTGGTGGTGGTGGTGGTGGAAATAGAAAAGAGAAATAGACAGAAAGAGAAAATATTAATATTGAATTTATAAACTGAGAGAGAGAGAGAGAGAGAATTTATTCCCCTTTTGTTTTTTTTATAATTTGTCTTTATTTAAATCTTTAAGACCTCTTTTTTAATTTCTCAGGCTTTTTTAATCAGTGCCTTTTTTCCATAATTCAGGTTTTTTTATCTTATATATTTATTCACTTATTTATTTATTTATTTATTTATTTATTTATTTATTTATTTATTTATTTATTTATTTAT
The DNA here is from genome assembly GCF_035594125.1 of Scylla paramamosain. Lineage (NCBI taxonomy): Eukaryota > Metazoa > Arthropoda > Malacostraca > Decapoda > Portunidae > Scylla > Scylla paramamosain. The sequence goes on along the minus strand of NC_087197.1, from coordinate 2,684,466 downwards.
TTATCATCTCATTAGACCTTTAATATCCTTTTTGTAGCTCTTGGCCAGAACCTCACATGAAAAATAAATAAATAAAAATGAAACTTCAATTACTTTGTCACTAATATTTACAAGTGTTTTTATTTACAGCTCTAGTGACAGATTAACAAGATTTCTACGTTATCAGGAGGAGAAACGCACTCTGGAACTCGGCTACACGTCTTTGTGGCCTTGAAGGGTAGCTGTGGTGAGAGAGCAGAGTGTTAGACCTTTTTCCGAGTACATGCATTGGTTATCGGGAATGAAATGATAAGCTTGTTTCCCCATCATTTTGTTCCCTGTATTCAGATAAACTTCTTTCATTCTTTCTTTGTCTTTGTTCGCTGTATTCAGATAAAGTTTTTTCCTTCCTTCCATGTTGTTTTGTTTCCCGTATTCTGATAAACTTCTTTCCTTCTTTCTTTTGTCTCTTTGTTCGCTGTATTCAGATAAAGTTTTTTCCTTCCTTCCATGTCGTTTTGTTTCCAGTATTCAGATAAACTTCTTTCCTTCTTTTCTTGTCATTTCGTTTCCTGTATTCAGATAAACTTTCCCTTTTATTCCTTGTCATTTTATTTCATGTATTTAGATAAACTTTTCCTGTTTTCCTTGTCATTTCGTTGGCTGTATTCGTTAAATTTCTTTCCCTTTTCTCCTTGTCACTTTCATTGGCTCTGTTCCGAAACACTTTGCTCTCTCACCACGACAATTCCAAGCACACGGAACTGATTATCCGGGTTTCCAAGACTGCCTCTCCTTTGAATAACGTAGAAATCTCATTAATCTGTCACTAGAACCAAAGAAACGCCCATAAAAACACGTGTACCTTCAACGACATGCTTTTAAATAGAGGTGTGTGGTGCTGAACAAGAATTATGATGAACTTCTATCTCCCTCCCATTCCTTGCTAACTTAATATGCAGTGATGAGCAGGAATTAAATAGACTTCTGTATCCCTCTGTGACCTTTGCTGACCCCTGACTCCTCCTGCAGCATTGAGAAGGTTCCGAAGATCACATCCCCGGTGCTGGTCATTCACGGCACAGAGGACAACGTAGTGGACTTCTCCCACGGCCTGGCCATCCACGAACGCTGCCCCCGCGCGGTGGAGCCTCTATGGGTGGAGGTGAGGCTGTGGTGGAGAGATGAGTGGGGTATTTAAAGTGTGTGTGTGTGTGTGTGTGTGTGTGTATTAGACAGGACAGAATGAAGAAAAGGAGGAAGGGAAGCAGGAGGAGAAGGAAGGAAGGAAGGAAGAAAGGAGATACAAGGAGAGGAAGTATGAAGAAGGAAGAAGACATGATAGGAGGAGAGAGAGAGAAAAAAGAGGATAAAGACAAAAAAGGAAAGAGGAAGACAAAAGAAAGTGAAATAGGAAGAGAGAAAGAGAGATAATTTAGAGTAGAATGAGGAGGAGGAAGAAAAGGAAGAAGAGGAAGAGGAGGAGGAAGAGGAGGAGGAGATTAAGGGAGAAGCTGAAGGAATAATATTAAAAGAGGATCAAGTAAGTTTAGTCTCCCTTTAAGATTTGGCTTGAGGTGTTTAAAGGGACAAAGGAACAGAGAAGTAGTGGTGGTGGTAGTAGTAGAGTAGTAGTAGTAGTAGTAGTAGTAGTAGTAGTAGTAGTAGTAGTAGTAGTAGTTGTCGTTGTTGTTATAATTTCTGCCATCTAGTTAAAAAAAAAATTGTAAATGAAATCCAAAATTTTTACTTTTTTTCCATCTATTCCTGTTTTTTTTTTTTTCCTTTAATTTATTTGTATGTTTGTTTCTAGTTACTCGTTTCCTGCAACCACTGGCGGAAACATTGACACTTTTTATTTATTTACTTATTTATTTATCCATTCATTTACTATTATTAGCTACATAACAGCAAATTAGGTTAGGTTAGGTAACTAGAAAATAAACACATCATAAAGCAGTGCGTCTAAGAGTGAGTGTGTGTGTGT
>NC_087197.1:2635000-2652500 GCF_035594125.1 Scylla paramamosain | reverse complement strand
GTTAAGTACTGCTGTTCTAGTCAGGGAAGCCTTGTTAAGTAGATGATGTGTTTATAAGTGTGCTGGATAAGTGAGGTGGTTTGAGTATAGAAATATATTAACTCTCTCTCTCTCTCTCTCTCTCTCTCTCTCTCTCTCTCTCTCTCTCTCTCTCTCTCTCTCTCTCTCTCTCTCTCTTTCATTGTGTTCTACTTATTCTCATCTTTCTTGTGTCTTTCTCCTCTTCCTTCTTCTTCTTCTTCCTCCTTCTCCCCCTTCCCTCTTACTCCTCTTGCTCCTCATCTTTCTTCATTCTGTTCCTCTTCTTCTATCTGTCTTCCTATTTTCTTCCCGGTTATAATTCCTTCCCCTCCTCCTCCTCCTCCTCCTCCTCCTCCTCCTCCTCCTCCTCCTCCTCCTCCTCCTCCTCCTCCTCGTCTTGCTATCCCTCGACCTCTTTTCTTGTTTCTTATTTCTTTCCTCCTCCTCCTCCTCCTCCTCCTCCTCCTCCTCCTCCTCCTCCTCCTCCGTCACAGAGCCTCACGGTAATGTGGCTCCGCGTCTCAGTGTGGACAAGAGAGTGACGGTCGAGGTGCGTGCGGGACAGTGGGCGGTCCTCCCCTGCGCCGCCCAGAGCCACCCCACGCCCACTTACAAGTACGTATACACGCCCACGCACGTATGCATACATCCGTACACACACACACACACACACACACACACACACACACACACACACACACACACACACGCTCACGCACATGCATCCACCTCCACACACACTCGCCCACTCACACAAACGTACATGCATCATCACATACGTACATATATTCATACATACGTACACACACATACATGGACATACATCTAAACATACATACATACATCCATACACACACCCAGACACGCTTTCTTTAATCGTATTTGTATTTCTGCTTATTTTTATGTTATTCTCTCTCTCTCTCTCTCTCTCTCTCTCTCTCTCTCTCTCTCTCTCTCTCTCTCTCTCTCTCTCTCTCTCTCTCTCTCTCTCTCTCTCTCTCTCTAAACACACACACACACACACACACACACACACACACACACACACACACACACACACACACACACACACACACTTCCTCCGCCATGTTTCACCCCATCTCCCATTTATCTCCCCAAGGTGGGTGCGGCTTGGGGAGAGCGTGATGGCTGGCGTGGTGGGGGGCTCGTCGCGGTACAGCCAAGTGGGCGGGCTGCTGGTCATCACAGGTGTGGGCGTGGCGGACCAAGGGCGATATATGTGCTTCGTGAATAACAGTGTGGGCCATGACACAGTGGAGGCGACCTTGCGAGTGACGGGTGAGTGAGTGGGTGAGTGTGTGGGTGAATGAGTTAGATGGTGAGATGATGAGGTGCTAAAATAAAGTGTACAAGTCAGTTTTCCTCCTTTTCTTTCTTTTTTTATTATTGTTTATGAGTGAGTGAGTGAATGAGTGTGTGAGTGAATGAGTGAGTGAGTGAATGAGTGTGTGAGTGTATTTGTGTGAATGAGCAAGTGAGTGAGTGAGGTGATGAGATTATAAAAGTTGGTTATTATACTCGATCCATACATGTATTAATTAATTTGTATGTGTGTGAGTTAATCTATCCACGTGTTAGCAAATACACACACACACACACACACACACACACACACACACACACACACACACACACACACACACACACACACACAGCCTCCTAGCGTGCATGTATTAGTGTGTGTGTGTGTGTGTGTGTGTGTGTGTGTGTGTAGGAGGATGGAGAAATTGTACAAGGTTGTATGAAGGTTAGTCGCTCCATACACGTGTTAGCTCTTGTTGTTATTGCTGTTGTTGATAGGCAGAAGGTGCTGCCTTTTCAACGGCACTTTCCTATCGTTTTCTCTCTCTCTCTCTCTCTCTCTCTCTCTCTCTCTCTCTCTCTCTCTCTCTCTCTCTACACTTCTAGGTTTGTTTCTGTATTCTCTTAATTTTCTTCACGTTTATATCTTGTAATCACTGCATTCTCTTCATTTTTCTTCACTTAGATTCACTTCGTCTTTATATCTACATTGTTTCCGATTTTTTTCATTCTTTTAGCTAACCGTACACGTGTCAGCTGATCCCTGCACCCACAGAGCCCCTCAGCGTGCACGTGTCGCCGCGCCGTCTGGTGGTGGACATGGGCAAGACAGCTGAGTTGCGATGCGTGGTGCAGGGCCACCCCATCACCTCCCTCACCTGGCTACGGAACGGGAAAGCCCTGCCCCCCGATGGAAGGTGAGTGTGGGAGAGGGATGTGGAAGATGAGTGAGTGGAGAGGAGTGAGGGGAGGGTGGGTGGGTAAGTGGTGATGGGTGATGGGGAATGTGAATGGGATGAATGAGAGAGGGGATGTGAGGAGAGACGGATACGTGAGTGAAAATGGGAGAGAGAGAGAGGGGGGGGCGATAATGGTGGTAATAATAGTATTATTATTTGATAGCTAGTAGTAGTAGTAGTAGTAGTAGTAGTAGCAGCAGCAGCATTCCTTATCATTATTAACATAATTTTACTGTTATTCGTAGACTGCATGTGTTTGGGCCGTAGAGTTTGTAGAAGCGACAGCCAGGGAGATGCTGACAGCATGTGTACCAAATTGTCATGTTTAGTTTGTGAATGAGGCATAGTAGTATTGTTGTGAGGGTGCATCAGTGTATGAGTTAGCATAAAGTTTTACCTGTATTAGCTAGGGAAGTTGTGTGTGTGTGTGTGTGTGTGTGTGTGTGTGTGTGTGTGTGTGTGTGTGTGTGTGTGTGTAAATTATACATTGCTATTATTTGAGACGAGTGACTGAGGTCGCCGCGTGCGCGCAGCAAGCTGAGTCTGCTAGTGCTTGTAGCCTCGAAACATTAGAGAAAAACCCCGCCTTTGCCTGCCCATTAATGAGTAAAAGCTGAGTGAATCCGTGAGGCCCCTGGACACCAGACTCATGTGATTTTGGCAAGTCAGGTACTGTGATGTATAGCGATGTCCTGACAATAAGTGACGCGTCTTGGAGTAGCGTCCGTGACCGAGTGAATCCACACAGGTAAGGAACCTTCAGTTACGTAACATTACTACTACTACTACTACTACTACTACTACTACTACTACTACTACTACTACTACTACTACTACTACTACTACTCCCACCTGCTAGCACACCCTCTCTTTCCCTATAGGTTCGTGACATCACCACGCGAGGTTCTCCGGATCAGCAAGGTCGGGAAGGAGGACCGCGCCATGTACCAATGTGTTGTGTCTGCCCGCCATGAGAACGTGCAGGCCGCGGCGCACCTGGCCCTCGGCGGTAAGAGAGAGAGAGAGTACCTAATTTTATTCATATGTTTTTTCTTCCACTTTTTATCCTTTTTTTATGTGACTAATTATGAAACCTCCCCCTCCTCCTCCTCCTCCTCCTCTTCCTCTTCCTTCTTCTTCTTCTTCTTCTTCTTCTTCTTCTTCTTCTTCTTCTTCTTCTTCTTCTTTCCACACCCCTTCCTCCTCCTCCCACAGACTCGTCGCCAGAGCTGCACTACAGGTTCCAGGAGCAGACATTACAGCCAGGGCCATCAGTCAGTCTGAAGTGTGTGGCAACTGGGAACCCTCCGCCTCAGTTCAAGTGGACCCTGGACGGCTTCCCACTGCCAGAGAACGAGAGGTGAGGGGGCAGGGGGTGGAAGGGAGGTGGTGGGGCTGGTGGTGATGTGGGAGTGAGGGGAAGTAGTGTGGGAGAGATGGAGGGATGGGGTGGGATGATGGGGATGATAGGGATGAGGGGCAGTAGTGTGGGAGAGAGATTGGGGGGTGAGGAGGGATGGGGTGCTAACGTCACTTCACCCATCTACACTTAACCTAACCTAACTTAACCTAACGTAACCTAACCTAACCTAACGTAACCTAACCTAACCCTCCCCCCACCCCGCCGACAGGTTCCTGGTGGGTCAGTATGTCACCGTGCACGATGACGTTATCTCACATGTCAACATCACCAATGTACGGGTGGAGGATGGGGGAGAGTACACCTGCTCCGCCTCCAACACTGTGGGGGAGGTCAGCCACTCCGCCAAGGTACGATGATTTTTCCGCCAAGGTACGATAATTTCTGGCAAGGTACAATGATTTCTGCTAAGGTATGATGATAATTCTTCTGCCAAGGTACAGTGATAACTCCACCAAGGTACGATGATTATTCTGCTAAGTTATGATAATAATTCTGTCGAGGAATGATAATAATTCTATCAAAGTACAATAATTTCTGCCAAGGTATGCTGATTATTTCATTAAGGTACAGTAATAATTCTACCAAGGTACAATTATCATTCTATTACTACATTTATGTGCAGTATTTATCTATTCACTTGTCTATCTATCTATCTATCTGTTTACCTTCCTATTTACTCTTCTATCTATATACTTACCTATCTCTATCTTCCTATCTATCTATCTGTCTATCTATCTATTTACCAACCTATCTATTTCCTCCCCTGTGTCTCCCTCCTGCAGGTGAATGTGTACGGGCTGCCCTTCATCAGGCCCATGCGTCGGGTGTCAGCCGTGGCGGGGTCAGGCCTCCGGGTGAAGTGTCCTGTGGCAGGCTACCCCATTGACAAGATTACCTGGGAGAAGGGTGAGTGTGTGGGTGGGGGAAGGGTTGGAGAGAGAGAGAGAGAGAGAGAGAGAGAGAGAGAGAGAGAGAGAGAGGGTAAACTAGGCTTATTTATCTGTCATTTCTACTACTACTACTACTACTACTACTACTACTACTACTACTACTACTACTACTACTACTATTACTACTACTACTACTACTACTATTGCTACTATTCACCCTCCACACACACACACACATACACACACACTCACACACACACACACTCACACACACACACACACACACACACACACACACACACACACACACACACACACACACACACACACACACACACACACACACACACACTGAATAAGTAAACACCTATCAGCTGCCAGAGGGAGAGAGAGAGAGAGAGAGAGAGAGAGAGAGAGAGAGAGAGAGAGAGAGAGAGAGAGAGAGAGAGAGAGAGAGAGATGTATAATTCTGCAGGTGAAGCGCGACAGGTTAGGTCAAGCCTTTCATAATTCAGAATACACTACCTGGCTTTCCTCTCCCAATAATTACTCTCTCTCTCTCTCTCTCTCTCTCTCTCTCTCTCTCTCTCTCTCTCTCTCTCTCTCTCTCTCTCTCTCTCTCTCTCTCTCTGGCCAAACACTCCATCTTTCGCCTTCTTTAAATCTTTCCTCTCGTCTTCTTTCCCTTTTGTTTTCCTCCTCCTAATGTCTTTTTCTTTTCATTCCTTTCCACTCTTTCCTTGTGGCTGGAGATAAGTTAATTTTCTTTCTTATCTGCTATTTTTCCCTTTGCTAACCTCTCGAATTATCTTACCTGTTTCTCTCTGCTGACTCTAATTTCCTTCTCTGTCTACCTTTTCTCTTTTCTAACTCCTCTAATTATCTTTCTTATATACTGTTTCTCTTTGCTAACTCCTTTCACTGTTCTCTAATCACCTTTCCTCAGCTAAACTCTTCTACAGTTAATCCCAACCCCTATTCTTCTTTTCCTTCCCCTCATAGTTAGCTAAATCTCATTATTGTGTTGCTAATCCTTTATTTCTGTTTATTAATCCTCTTTCCTGCCTGCTAATCCTCTTTCTTGTCTACTAATCCTCTTCCTTGACACCAACTCCCCTTCCACCACTCAGCATAACCCCTCTCCCCCCTCACCTCCCCCCACAGATGGCCGGGTGCTCCCCACAGACATCCGGCAGCGAGTGTTTGACAATGGGACACTAGTGGTGAGCCAGACACACCGCGACACTGATGGTGGCCGCTACACTTGTCGAGCAGTGAACAGGCACGGCCACTCTGCCTCCAGGGATGTCACCGTCACTGTTACAGGTGTGTGCAGGCGTGGGGAGGGTGGCAGAGTGGGGTAACAGGGGACTGGGTGAGTAGGGTCTTGCAGTGGTACAGAGGACAACAAGAGTGATGTAAGCCAAATTCTCAGGGTCAGTAATCAGGATAGGTTAAGATTTTAAGAGTGGGTATTTTAAGAGAGGGTTTGATATGGAGGTATTGAAGTAGTGCAGTGGACATAACAAGGGTGTTGTAAAAAAATTCCACTGGAGCCTGTTAAACTATCACTGGAACCATGAAAATATCCTTGAAAACCCTAATAATTTTCACTGCATCCTGTTAAACTATCACTGGAACCATGAAAACATCCCTGAAAAACCCAATAACTTTCGCTCCAGCCTGTTGAACCTTTGAGAGCCCCAATAACTACCACTGCAGCCTATTTAACTATCACTGGAGCCTTGAAAACACTTGGAAACATAGGGCAAAGAAGGGAACAAATACAGCAACCCTAATTGAAGCGAGTGCTCTAATTGATACAAGCTTCATTCTTTCTTTCCTTTTTCTTTAATTATTTCTTTGTTTCAGTGCCTCCCAAGATCATGCCGTTTTCTTTCGCCAACAACATCTTGAGTGAGGGCAACCGCGCCTCACTCACCTGTCAGATTCTGGAGGGGGACTTGCCTGTTAACTTCAGGTGAGAAGGAGAAAGAAAAAGAGGATAGACTGCAAGCGTAAATGATAAGAGATATACTGATTGCATAAAAAAAGTGAAAAATGTAACAAATAAGAAACCAGAGAGAGAAAGAGAGAGAGAGAGATTTTTCTTCACTTGTCTTTGTTGTGATTATTTTCTTTGTTTTATTTATCCTTCATTATCTTATCTCCATCTCTCTACCTCATCTCTCCATCTCTGTGTCTCCCTTCACACACACAGGTGGGAGAAGGACGGGGGCACAGTTCCCACCTATGACGGCATTACCACACGGCTGCTGGACGACTACCAGACCCAGCTTGTCATCGACCGCATCTCCTCACGCCACAACGGAGAGTACACCTGTGTGGCCTCCAACGCCGCGGCAGAGAGGCACTACACCACACGTCTCACTGTCAATGGTACGGCACACACATACACACACACAAACAGATAGATAGAAGATACAGAACACAGGCAGACTAGAAGTGCCAGTATCCTCCTTCTTGTGACCTCTGCAGCCTAACCTAACATAACCTAACATACACATAAACATACAAAAAGAATTATAGAAGGTACAGAACACACAGGCAAACAGAGACTCCTTGTGATCTGAGTCTAACCTAACCTAACCCAACAGTACCGCCACACTGGGTGACGGAGCCCCAGGACAGCGGGGCAGCACAGGGCAGCACGGTGACACTCAACTGCCAGGCGGACGGCTATCCCACCCCCACGGTCACCTGGAAGAAAGCCATCACAGGTACACCGCAAAGTAAATAAATGAGTAAATAGTAATACAAACAAAAAGACAGCACTTCCAGCAGAGGATAGTTGATATAAATGGTCTTTAATATGGATAGGTGAAAATAAATGATTAAATAAATGAATCAATGGTAGATAATGAAGCCATCACAGAAGTAGGTGTGGTAGTGTTTGAAATTTTTAAAAATACACGAAAAATTACAAAAACACACTTAGGAAAAAAAAGATGAATAAGTGATTGAATAAGTGACTGAATAAAGACAGTACAGTTTTGAAGTGAATAGGATGTTGTGTGGTAGTGTTTGAAATTGAAAAAAGACAAAAACACTACTAGGAAAAAAAATGAATAAGTGATTGAATAAAGACAGTATAGTTTTGAAGCAAATAGGATGTTTTGTACTTATAAAAAAACATCCAAATAATAATATAAAAAACACCTAGAATTAAAAAAAAAATCCAGATCCATCCAAAACACACAAACACACACACACAGACCCAAATAACCACCCTCCACCCCTTCAGATGACGAGGGAAGCAGTCTCATGGTGGGCAGTGGTGGCGGTGGTGGTGGTGTGGGGCGGCGGAGGGGGGGGGTACCAAGAGCTGCACTATGGAGCCCACGTGGAGGTGTTTGACAATGGGTCGGTGGTGTTCCGCAATGTACAGAAGGCCATGGAGGGGAAATACTTGTGTCAGGCCAGGAATGGTATTGGCGCGGGACTCAGCAAGGTCGTGTATCTGACAGTGAATGGTAAGTGTGTGTGTGTGTGTGTGTGTGTGTGTGTGTGTGTGACATATGGGAGAGGAGTTAAACTGGTACAGTCTTGTTTTCCTAACTGTAATTATCCAACGTACTTTTGAATTCATATATCCTTGAGAATCCCAATAACTTCCACTGCAGGTTGTTAAACTACCACTGGAACCATGAACACACTCTTGAAAACCCCAATAACCTCCACTGCAGCCTGTTAATCTATTGAAAAACCCAATAACTTCCACTGCAGCCTGTTAAACCTTGGAGAACCCCAATAACTTCCACTGCAGGCTGTTAAACTATTGCTGGAACCATGAAAAAAATCTTGAAAACACTCTTTACAATCTCCTACCATTTTAACATCTCCTTATCCAGACTGTTCCTTACATCTATACCTCTATATAGAAAATTATGCTTGTTGACATCTCTGCAAGCATCCCTCTTCAGCCTCCATCCATGTCCTCTAATATCTCGGGTGTCCCAAACCATTAAATCACTCCAGTCCACCTCCTTCACTTTGTCTTAATTGTGACACTCCACCTAACCTAATCTAACCTAAGCTCCCACACACAGCCCCAGCACACTTCCCGGAGAAGATGGGACGTGTGGTAGTCCGCCTGGGTCAGACTGCTGTGCTGCGCTGCCCAGCCAGGGGGGACCGGCCCATTGACATCCTCTGGTCTGTGGATGGCAGGCGGCTCGATCCACATGCCGATCCGAGGTGCGTCCATTGAAGTGTGTGTATGTTTGTGTGTATATATTTATTTACTTATTTACCTATTTATCCATTTATTTATTTATCTATCCATTTATTTATTTATCTATCCATCGGTTTTGCTGCAGAGTGGAAGTGCGGGAGGAGACCAGTGATGAAGGGTTTGCCTCCAAGCTGACTCTGACCTCAGCTGCCCGCTCCCACTCAGCCACCTACACCTGCCATGCCGCCAACGCCTTTGGGAGGGACACCAGGAACATTGAACTCATTGTGCAGGGTGAGAGAGAGAGAGGGGGGGGGGGGGGGGCGGGGATGCTGAGTTAATTATGTAATGTGATTGAGGATTTTTTGCTTTTTGTTTAGCTTTTTTCTTCTTTTTTTTTTTTTTTTTCTGTTTTTGTTCTGTATCTTTCCTTCCCTCGTTCATCCATCTCTTACTTCCCTACTTTCTCCATCCATCCTTCCATGCCATCACCTATTCATCCATGCATCCACTCATTCACTTAATCAGTCACCCATTCATCCAACCCACCAATCCCATCATCCACCCACTCATCCACTCACCATCCCTTTCTTTTCTGCCATCATCCACTCATTTACTCCCCCATTCCTTCATCCACCACTCACCCATTCCTTCACCCACCCACACACCCACTCCAATCCTTCCTTTCATTCTCTCACTCCCTCATCCACTCACCCCTCCACCCATTCACCCACTCCTTCACCCAACAGAGGAACCAGAGCAGCCCAAGAACCTGAGAGTGGTGGAGACTCACAGCCGGCGGGTGAAGCTGTCCTGGATGGCTCCTTACAGTGGCAATGCACCCATCCAAAACTACCTCATCCAATACAAGCTGGCCTCAGGTGGGTGACGGATGAAAGGTGACAGGGAGAGGAAGAAAGAGAGAGAGACAGGATGAGTGAGTTATGAGAGAGAGAGAGAGAGAGAGAGAGAGAGAGAGAGAGAGAGAGAGAGAGACCTAACATAACCTCACCCAATCACCCAACAGAACCATGGCCAGGTGTACCAGAGCGGCTGAATGTCCCGGGTGACCAGACGGAGGGAGTCATCCACGAGCTGACACCCGCCACAGCCTACCACTTGCGGGTGACGGCACAGAACACCCTTGGCCTCGGAACACCTTCTGAAGTCATCCAGGCAGCCACGGATGAAGAAGGTGGGTGTGGGTGGGTATAGAAGTGAGTTTGGATGTGTTATGGTGTGTTTTAGGTCTTTTGTGTGTATGTGTGTGTGTTTGTGTGTGTGTGTGTGTGTGTGTGTGTGTGTGTGTGTGTGTGTGTGTGTGTGTGTGTGTGTGTGTGTGTGTTTTAGGTGTGTTTAGATACAGATGGGAATACAAATAAACCACAGAAAAAAATAAAACAACAACACACACACAACAACAACAACAACAGAATGAACAAAACCCAAACCTAACCAACCTTTCTCCTCCTTATCCTCCCCCATTCCCCCATTCCCCATTCCCCTATGCCCCCCAACAGAGCCATCGGGACCCCCTCTGGACGTTCGGGTGACCCCAGAGTCCTCCACCTCGCTGCGGGTGACCTGGGAGCCCCCTGCGCGTGACCTCTGGAATGGCAATATTCTGGGGTACTACGTTGGCTACCGCACTCATGCACTCGCCTCCGACTACAACTTCCAGACCGTTGAGGTGAGAGAGAGAGAGAGAGAGAGTGCATAAGATTAAAAGATAGTTTTGGTGTTTTTCATTTCTGTGTTTGTTTATTTCTCTTATCGCAGCTTTTAGGTTGTTGAGGTGAGAGAGAGAGAGAGAGAGAGAGAGAGTAGAACCATAGAACCCCTCAAAAATCACCCTTTGTACACCCATACATCCTCACCCATCTTCCCTCTCCCCAACACCACCTAACCTAATGTAACCTAACATCACCTCACTTCACCTCATTTCACCTCACCAAATCTAACCAAACATAAACTCAGTGTGATTATTATTTTGTTTCTCTTTATTTCCTTTAGCCAGTGACCCTCCTATATTAAAAAAAGATAAATATATAAAAAAAACTTACCTAACCTAACCCAAACTTCACAGGTCGGGTCAGCGTACGGAGGGAGCTCCACTCTGACGGGGCTGCAGCAGTACACCAGGTATGAGGTGGTGGTGCAGGCCTTCAACAACAGGGGGGCCGGTCCACTGTCCCCTCCCGTCATTGCTACCACTGAGGAGGACGGTAAGGCAGTGGTGGTGCTGGTGATAGTGGTGGTGATATTTTTTAATTTTTGACATTTGGTTCGTAATTTTTCACGTGGGTTTCTCTTTTTTACGTTTTTCTGGATTGTTTTCCATTGATGTTTCTTGTTTTTTTTTGTTTTTTTTTGGCTAATCTAACCTAGCCTAACTTCCCACAGTGCCAAGCCTTCCTCCAGAGACAATCCGCTGCGAGGCCACGTCCCCCCAGAGCATCTCGGTGGCCTGGCGTCCCCCTCCTCTCCGCGGCCAGAACGGACTCATTAAGGGGTATCGCATCCTCTATACTCCGGCCTCAGAATACTCAGGTGAGGGGGGTTTAGATGTTCCTTTGTTTTGGTCCCTCACTCACTGCATCCTTCTGGGTCTGTCTGCCTCATTCATGCACCCTCATTTTTTGTCATTCTGCTTTCTCCCCTGCTTTCTGCCTTGCTTTCTGCTGTTTCCTTGCTCTTCTACTTCTGTTAGCTATTCCTGTGGTTCTCGATGCATGGTTCTTTCGTTTATATTGATCTATCTGCTTCCTCTCTCCCTTTTTTTAGTTTTTTTTTTTTGGTTTCATTGTTTATTTTATTTTTTGTTTATTTATTTATTTTATTTATCTATATTTATTTATTTTTTTACAGTAAGTGTCTTTTTTTTTCTGTCAGGTTCCTTGTGCATGTGTCAGCCCAGTGTTGTGTTGTGCTCTGTTACTCTACAGAACTATGGTGCGCTACACACACACACACACACACACACACACCAAGGGGACACAGTGACAGATGCAAGCCAAGGGGAGACAGGTGTGTGGAGGAAGGCAACTTTATGAAATGGAAAGTAAAAAAGAAAGAGAAAAAAAAGTTTGGCATTAGAAAAAAAAAAAGTGACAAATAAACTTAATCCAAGTGAAATACACACACACACACACACGTACACTAACACACCAGTCCAACCCTTGAATAAGTTTATGTATTCTTAAGTTACCCATTAAGTTATCCATGCCTCCAGAACCTTGTGTATCTTACCAGGATGTGTCATATAACCAATTAAACTGCAGTAACTCAACTCAAGCCACCTCTGCCCATTAGCCACACCATTCATCTACCCACTATACGCCAAGCTGGCAATCCCACGTGGGGCGGCCCAGATAAGGCACCACACCCATACACACACACACACACACTTACACACTCACACACTCTTAGCCCCATCAGGCCTTGGTGGGAAGAGATAAACTTGTGAACCACCTTACTACATCCCAGGAATTTTGGAGTTGAGCTTTTGTGCAAGGTAAACTGTGCTGAGAGGATCAGTGAGGTTAAGCTAGGCGAGGCTATGGAAGATATTGATAACTGGTATTCTGTGTGCTGAACTATCATGAAAACAGAGAGATAGAGGTGAAAGTAGAGGTGGAAATGATGAGTTATAGAGATCATCACAGGGGCAAGGCAGGAAGAGGACTCAAGACAGACCCAGCACAACACACATACCAGAATGAACACTACAACCTAACTGGCTTGTGGCTTGGCTTGGCATGTCCTGGCTCAACACAGGACCAATATCACCTTGCAGTTAAACCTATATGACACATCTACCCATACAAAAGGAGGAATAGTATGTACAGTAGAATTTTATTGTATTTTTCATGTATTTTTAAGCTTAGTCTTAGCACCTTGATATAGTCACCCTTTGGAATATAGGAATGCTGTCTGTCTCGGTCGACTGGCTGGCGCAGGAGGAGGAGGAGGAGGAGGAGGAGAAGCATCCCTGCCTTACCCCTCATCCCCCATACCCTCATACCCCAGCCGCGAGTCACCCACCACCCGGAGAAGCAGTGGAGGATGCCGAGTGTTCCCCCAGTGTGCCTGTGTCCGTTTGTTTGTTGCGTTTTTAATTTGGTGCCTTTTTATTTTTCAGTGTGTGTTTTTTAATGTGTGTTCTCTTGTTTCTGAAAGTCTGGATGGACGGAGTGGTCCCAGGGGAGTGGAAGAAAGCGGTGGTATTGCCGCTGTATAAGAGCAAAGGTGAGGGTTGTGTGTGTCCAGCAGAGAGAGAGAGAGAGAGAGAGAGTGTGTGGTCAAACTGCTGTCATCTTCCCTCACCTCCTCATCCTTGCCCTCCTTCTCATCCTCTTCCTTCCCTTCCTCCTGCTCTTCTCTTTCTTTGCTTCCTGAAGGGGTTGATGCCAAGACTCTCATGTTGTCTCACTTGCTGTGTTTCTTCAAGCCAATGCCTCTGAATTGCATGGGAAAGTTAAGGATATAGACCAAAGTTGGGTTTATGATTGTATTTCTCAGAACCTGTATACATGGCTTTCATGGCTGGCTCAATGATTGTCTTCCTGAGAACCTGTACCTTTTTAGTAAGATTAGAAGGTTAACATTGGTCAAAATTTGGTTTATAATTGTGTTTGTCAGGACATATATACAGTGAATGGGGCTGTTTCATGGCTGCCTTAATGATTGCCTTCCTGAGAACCTGTGCCTTTGAGCAAGATGAGAAACTAGTAATCAGCATTGAGTTTCTCAGAACTTGTGCCTTTGAGAATGATGGGGAAGTTAGCAATGTGGACTGAAAATAGTTTATGAATATGTTGTTCATTGTCTGCCTAAGCTGAGTAAGGGAGCAAAATTGAGGTTGTAAATGTCTTTCTCTGAGCTTATTGTCCATCCAAGGAAGACAAGGAGCTTAGGCTGGATTGAAATTGAATATATAAATGCATTCTAGAGCTTGTGGTGCCTTTAAGTATGGCAAGAAAGTTAGCGGCACAAATCAAAATTAAGTTTGTAAATGTATTCTTTATACTAACTTACTCACTGAATGTCTTTCTATCTTTCAAAACTAAAACATCCAAAGATCCTACAACTTAAAGAGAGAGAAAAAAAAAGTTAAATATACAGAAAATAACTTATGTGCAAAACTATATACCAAAAGACTAACCACAATATTTAAGCAGTCATCCCACAATGTAAGTTTAAGAACCCAGATTATGTGAGGAACTTGGCATAAACTTCCCTAAAAGGCTTTGTTTTGGTCCCTGCCAGCCAAGCATGCATGGAGGCAGCCAGCATGCACCAGCCCTGCTAGCCCGGCCTGGCTGTGAGAGTGCTGGTCCCTCGGCTGTAGAAAGGCTGGGGTTCTCTTGCCAGGGCCTGTGTGTGTCTGTGTGTGTGGGGGTGTGGGGGCAGCTGGGAGGGGCACAAGAGGGTGGGAGTATGTGAGAGACAGACAGGGAGCTACAGATTGGTTGATAGAGAGAGGTTTGTGTGTGTGTGTGTGTGTGTGTGTGTGTGTGTGTGTGTGTGTGTGTGTGTGTGTGTGTGTGTGTGTGTGTGTGTGTGTGTGTGTGTGTAAGATACAGAGAGATTGAGAGATGCAGAGAGAGAGTCATGTGTGTGTGTGTGTGTGTGTGTGTGTGTGTGTGTGTGTGTGTGTGTGTGTGTGTGTGTGTGTGTGTGTGTGTGTGCATGCACTTGAGTTATGACCCTAAGATTCCATGAAAAACACACACACAAATACACACATACACACACTAACCAACCCATCCTCTCCTCTCCTTACCTTAAAAACACCCTTAAAACACACACACACACACACACACACACACACACACACACACACACACACACACACACACACACACACACACACACACACACACACACACACACACACACACACACACACACACACACACACACACACAAACACAGACCAAACCCTCCCTACGCAAAACTCACCACTAACTCCCCCACCACCAACCCTCTGTCTAACCTTGCCCTGCTTCACCCCCAGCAGATGAGGAGCTCCAAGGAGAAACGGCAGCAGAGAGCACCAATATATTCAATCTGGAGAAGTACACGAACTATAGCATCAGTGTTCTCGCCTACACCAGTGCCGGTGACGGGGTGCCCTCCTCCCCTGTCTTCTGTCGCACTCTGCAAGATGGTAAGGGTGTATAGGTGTGTGTGTGTGTGTGTTTTGTGTGGAAGTGAGTTTGGGTGTGTGTGGAGCGCTTGAGTGTGTTTGGGTGTGTGTAGAACTGAGTTAGGGTATGTGTGTGTGTGTTTGGGTGTGTTTTGTCTCTCTTCTCCACCCAGTCATTCTCTCCCCCACACATTCTCCACCCAATCACATTTCTCTCCCTCATACAGTCTCTCCACACAATCTCTCCTCCACCTAGTCACACCTCTCTTCTGCCCACACAGTCCCGGAGAGTCCTGCAGGCATCAAGGCAGTGGTCAGCTCCCCCACGACCATCCTGGTGGCTTGGCTTGCCCCAGCTAAAGCTAATGGAGTCCTCACGAAACACACTCTCTACATGGCCATCACTGCCGACCAGAACAGGGTGAGTGTGTGTGAAAAACAGAAGAGCTTGGTGAGAGTGTGAGAGTGTGATCGTAAGAGTTTGGACTGTATTCTCAAGCACTTCCACACTACACCTCTTCCACTACTCTTCAAAGGCTCTTATTGAAGTTATGTGGGTTTTTTTAAGGATAAGGTTCTAGTGACAGATTAACAAGATTTCTTCATTGTTAGCTGGAGAAATGGTCTTGAGAACTTGGCTAATCATCTCTGTGGCCTTTGAAGGTAGTTGTGGTGAGAGAGCAGTGTCGGAATACTGGCCTGTAACATATAACTGCAAAAAAGTCATCAGGCCTACACGTGGCAATCCCTGTGTGTGTGTGTGTGTGTGTGTGTGTGTGTGTGTGTGTGTGTGTGTATATATATAGGTGTAGCGTACTATGAATAATTTTACCTATAACAGTGTGGCAGGATGAGTATCAGTATTCCTGTTTGATATTCAGAAACTCACTATAAATTACTTGTATGTTACTTCACTCCCAATATGTCTCACACTGCCACTCCTGCCTCACACCTACACCTGTCTCACCCTCACCTCCTCCCCCGGCCACAGAGGGAGCTGCCGGCCCGCACACTTGGCCCTGGGGAGACGTCCTACGTGGCAGAGGGCGTCAGCAGCCGAGAAACTTATGAATTCTGGGTCTCCGCGTCCACACAGCGCGGGGAAGGGCCGCCCACCGAGAGCATACTTGTGAAGCCAACTGCCAAGGGTGCGTGGAGGGTGAAGGGTGAAGGTGTTGTTCTATATGTGTTTGTATTTTATCAGTATTTTTTTTTTTTTTTTTTTTTTTTTTTTTTTTTTTTTTTTTCTTCTTCCTGTTTTCTGTCTTTTTGTCTTTTCTCTGCCTCTTTGTCTTTTTCTCAGTCTCTGTTTTTCTGTTTAATTTTTCCTGGTTTTCTGTCCATTTTCTCTCTCTCTCTCTCTCTCTCTCTCTCTCTCTCTCTCTCTCTCTCTCTCTCTCTCTCTCTCTCTCTCTCTCTCTCTCTCTCTCTCTCTCTCTCTCTCTCTCTCTCTCTCTCTCTCTCTCTCTCTCTCTCACACTAGACCACACACTTAACTCACACCTAACTTACACTTAACACACACCTAATTTAACTTATACTTAACATAACTCACAGTAGACCACTCATAAACTATAACCAGGCAACATAAGACACCAGAGCACCCAAGGACACAGATTAACACAGCACTCACCCACCTTACCTCCTCCTCCAGTGCCGGCCCAGATAGCTTCCTTCGGCGGACCCCTGGAGGTGGCATGGAAGGAGGATGTCAGACTGCAGTGCCACTCAGTTGGGGAGCCACCTCCTGACATCAGCTGGAGACTTAACGGCAAAAAGATTGTCACCTCGGACAGAATACAGGTGCGGGATTGTGTGTTGTGGGGTGTGGGTTGGTCTCGGACAGAATAAAGATATGTAAGGGTGGTTTGGGTTGGGGTGTTAGGGTGGTGGGGGATTGTGTGAGGGGCTGTTGGGTTAAAAGAAGTGTGTTTTGTTTACATTAAGCTCAAGTGAAGTTAGGTTTGTTTATGTAAGCTTGAATAAAGTTAGGTTAATGAATTTGGTTGGGTTAGGTTTTAAATGAAGTTGGTTTTGTTTATGTTGGATTAAATGAAGCTGGTTCTTTGTTTATATTTCATCAAAAAAGAAAAAAAACAATATAAAAACAAACAAAAACACATCCAAAACAAACACAAACACCCCACACCCATCCCATCACTAATAACCAAACACCAAACACCACACAGGTTCGTCCAAACGGGTCCCTCCTCATCCGTGATGTGCAGAAGACTGATGCGGGAAACCTGACATGCTCAGCCACCAACACACATGGCAAAAGCACCATCTCCTATCTTCTGACGGTCCAGGGTGAGTCTTAGGGTGACTGAGGATTCCCTGAAGGATGTGACGGCTGATGGGGTGTTGTAGGGTGTGTTTTTGTGTTTTTGAGGGTGTTTTTAAAGGTGTTTACAGTGTTTTAGTGTTTAGTGTGTGTTCAGATATGTTTAGGGTGTTTTCAGGGATGTTTTCATGTTTTTAAAGGGGTTTGGATGTTTTCAGGTGTTTGTGTGTGTGGTGGGTGATGGGAGGTAGTTG
>NC_087197.1:2622500-2625000 GCF_035594125.1 Scylla paramamosain | reverse complement strand
CACACACACACACACACACACACACACACACACACACACACACACACACACACACACACACACACACCTTACCTCCTTCCCCCAGAACACACGAAGGCAAGTTTAATACGTGGTGTAAGCAACAGTTCACCACTCCTGCCTACTGCTAATCACCTCCTCCTCCTTCTTCCTCTCCTTCAACAGAGCGCCTCCTCCGCCTCCCCCCGCGGGTTTTCAGATTCAAGGAAGGAGTACAGTGAAACAGAGTGTGATAGGAGTGGGAAGAGGACCAGCGCCAGCACCATCTCCTCCTCCTCCTCCTCCTCCAAGTCCCACCACCTGCAGCAGAAGTACTACAAGGGTGCCCGCCCCAGGGAGTCAGGCTACCAGATTGATGTCTAGTGAAGCGAGGGAGGCACAGGCAAAGAGGCGCAGGGTGAGAGATGAGAGGCATGAAGAGGCGGGTTGCTTTGCTGAGTTTGACACGCTTCACTTCGCTCGTACACTCACATGTTCGTCCATACGTCCACCAATACGTTACATTCTCTGTTTTGTTTTTTTGTTTCTACTACGAAGTTTTGGGGTTTTTATACGTTGTTACACACACACACACACAGACACACACATTGTTTTTCTTGTTTTCGACCTTCTAATCCTAACATTACCAATAAGAGTATTTTATTTAACCTTTTTTTATTGTACATACGTTCACACACACACACACACACACACACACACACACACACACACACACACACACACACACACACACACACACACACACACACACACACACACACACACACACACACACACACACAGCCTCCCTCACATTCCTACAGAAGAGAAAGAAAACGCATTAAAACCTCGGTGAACAGGAAGAAGGGAGAAAAAGCACTGCACTGGGACCTGCTGTGTAGTGTGTGAGTGCGTGTGTGTGCAGACAGATCCCAAGGCACCCGTGGACTCGTATTTGGTGTTGTAACAAGGGAGTGTTTCTGCCCAGTTAGCCTGTCTGCCGCCCAGTGACAAGGATAACTTAATATTTAGGTGGTTGAGAGTGAGGGAACAGTGATCTGGTGGAAGGCAAGAACAAGCGATAGAGACGCAGACCCAAGGAGGCAAAAAAAAAGTGATACCAAACCGAATTATAACCAGAAGACTTTGGATGAGTGTTGAGAGAGAAACAGACATGGAAATGCGTTTGTGTGTGCGTGTGTGCGCCTAGGCCACATGTGTACGGGGAAGGCACAGGAGAGAAAGACGTTATTTTTTATCCTCGGGAACTGGTGATGAGTGCCAGTCCTTTGGGGGTCTAGAGGGCGCTGGTCTGGTCTGCTGGGCTGGACAGGACAGGGCGTGGCTTCATGTGTCAGCAAGTCAGCCAGTCAGTCAGCCAGTCAGCCAGCCAGCCAGACAGCCTTCCCACCCATGTCCGAATTCTGAATGCAAGATGTGCTGCCCTGAGTGTTGTGTGTGAGTGGCAGACACCCCAGGTCACCCCAGGACACCCCAGGACACCCCAGGAACCCCACCCCACCACTCAGCTCACCCCACCAACCCCACCAGACAAATTAACTGGCATATCTTAACCCACATTCTGATTCAGCCACCCCAACAGTCGAGGTCTTACCAGTGGATTGACTCACTCCACAGCCTCCACCGCCTCATCCCCACCCCCTATGACTTCCGCAGGGGGTGTATGAGTCCCCATGAATCCCTTGCCCCCACCACAGCGCCCCCCACACACCGGGAGGCCCCAAGTAGCCATAGCAATGCCGCAGACCAGTAGACGCAAGCCAACACAGCTTCTTCAACAAATTATGTTAACAAATCACAGCAGTCAGTCAGTCAGTCACTCCAGTCAGTGTCACATCCCCCCAGCTCCCCCAGGAACCCCCCAGATCCACCGCCCAGCTTCCGGCCGTGTCACCCAGCCTTTGTGAAGTGAGAAGCACCATGCTATGATCTTACAGTCTTACCATCTCGCTCTCTTCTTCTGCCTCGTCTACAGGAGAGGAGCAGGAACTGTCTGTCTTTTCTTGTACTGTCTGTCTGGTTCTGCAAGTTTAGGGAACCGAAGAAGGGAACGAATGAACCAGGAATGTTTAGACTAGTGAATGAATGAACCAGCAATGTTTGGGAGAATAGAACTGTAATGAAGAAAGTTGTCTGGTTCTGCAAGTTTAGGGAACCGAAGAAGGGAACGAATGAACCAGGAATGTTTAGACTAGTGAATGAATGAACCAGCAATGTTTGGGAGACTAGGAGAACTGTAATGAAGAAAGTTGTCTGGTTCTGCAAGTTTAGGAACCAAAGAAGGGAACGAATGAACCAGGAATGTTTGAGGAACCAGACTAGAGGAGGAATGAACCTACAACGTTTGGGAGAAATGGAAACAAGAACCAGCAGCATTTGGTTCTGCAAGTTTTGGGAACTGGAGAAGTGAAATGAACCAGTTATCTTTTTAGGAACCAGATTAGTAGGAGAATGAACCGCCAATGTTTGAGGAACCAACCAG
>NC_087197.1:2615000-2617500 GCF_035594125.1 Scylla paramamosain | reverse complement strand
GAGAGAAGAGAGGGAAGAAGGGAGAGAGGAAGAAATCACACTCATACAAACTCTCTGTAGATATGTAGATGGAGGGAGAGAATGAAAAAAAAAAAAAAAAAAACTATCTCTCAGGTTAAGAAAATTGCTCATTCTTTTCATTTTTTTTATTTCTATTTCTATTCCATCTCTTCGTTTTTCCCCCTCTGCCTCTCTTCTCTTGCACAATATACAGATGCTTATACAGACAGTCCCTACGAGGTATACTTAATATCCTGGGTAATAATAAATATGTTATAGAAATGACGTGTGTGTGTGTGTGTGTGTGTGTGTGTGTTGGAAAGTGTACAGATGAAATCATTTATATTCATTCATACATATTTATACGTACATTCTCTCTCTCTCTCTCTCTCTCTCTCTCTCTCTCTCTCTCAATGTTAGTTTGCATTTTTTTTTTTATTTGAAGACAAAATTTTAATACATGAAGGATTTTTTAAAGTTTTTGTAGAGTAAAATAATAATAATAATAATAATAATAATAATAATAATAATAATAATAATAATAATTCTGGTACCTTTCTATTTATTCATTTATTTATCTCACATTTAAGTTGAGATAAAAAATAAATTACATTAAAAATAATAAAATAATAAAAAAAATACATTCCTGAGTTTATCGGAGAAAAAATGGAAGAAAAAAGAAAGAAAAGAAAAAAAAAGAAATATTAAATAAAGATACATTAATAATTATAAGATGGAGATGATCAGAATGTGGATGAGATGTGGATGTAGAGAAGCTGGCGTGTGGATAGCGTAGTGGAGATACAGGAATGAATAACAATGCTAGGTGTGGCAATAGTAGTGTAGATGTGTGGAGGACGCGGATGGGAATGTTAGATGCGGTATGTAGTGTGGTTGGACGCGGAGATAATGCTGTGGGGTGTGGTGGGGGTGTGGCAGGGTGTGGTAGGGTGTGGCAGGGTGATGCAGGGTGTGTCAGGGTGATGCAGGGTGTGTCTAGGGCATCGGTTCTCAAATATGTAAGACCTTGGACTACCACACTAGCCAATACAATAAACAAATAAAAAAAAATAAAATAAATAAAAAACAAAGTAGAAATGAATAAATAAAACAAGATGAAAAGATTAAAAAAATATGGATCTTTTTTTTTTTTTTTTTTTTTCAATATTACGTTAAGAATAAGACAAATTTTCTCGTACGCTACCCAACCAAATCGCTTCTTTCCGTTTGACCTTTTACTAACACAGGAAAAGCCAAATATTTAGATCTAACTTCATATTAAATTTTCCATTGCAACTTTATGACCAAATGCACTGGGCCACCCTAACAAGTCACCCTACACCCCTCCACCTTGAGAACCACTGGCTAGGGTGTAGTTAGGATGTGCATAGGGATGTGTAAGACCCGACAGCAAGTTTACATTATAGTTTGGCAGTGTTAGGGTGGCTAGGGTGTGGGTAGGGTATGTTTAAGGTACGTAGGGTGTGTTTAGGGTGAGTAGAACTTGTCTAGAGTGTATTTAAAGTGTGTTTAGGGTGAATAAAATGTGTTTAAGGTGTGTTTACGTTAGGTAGAGTGTGTTTAGGGTGAAAAGGATGTCTAGGGTGTGTCTAGGGTGTGGCCACGATGTTAGCCTCTGTACGGACGGCTTGGCTCTCCTTCTCTTCACTCCTGTTCTCAATGCTCACTGTGGGAGAGACGAGACACACTGTTACTTTCTAAATGGTGAGGGGAAAAGAAGTAAGGTTGTTTTAGTGCTTTAAAGAAGGAAAAGATTATTGATTTATCTTCTCTATTTAATTTCTCTTTCTCTCTCTCTCTCTCCCCCACACTGCCACCCCTCATCTTCTCACCCTTCCCTCTCACTCCAACAATTATTCCCTTTCCCACACCTTTCCCCACTCTCTCTCTCCCAGCATCCATCTCTCCCTTACTCTCCCACACTCATCTTGTCACTCGAATACTCACGGCCTCTCGCACTATCACCCCACCTCTCTCTCTCTCTCTCTCTCTCTCTCTCTCTCTCTCTCTCTCTCTCTCCCCCACACTCACCTCCGCCAATCTCAGCCTGCAGCATCACACTCATGAAGTTGTTTATAAATTTTTGTAGTTCTCGCTTGTAAATTTCCATAAATTCCTTTGACATCGTATGCGACGGATCAGGGGAGTCTGGCGCGGCTTCCCCATCGCTCCCTTCGTCACCCCTCCGCTCCGTGTGCTGCCTCATGAAGCTTCTCAGGGCCTCTCGTGTGTCCTGCAGGAGTAATTGTTGTAGTAGTAGTAGTAGTAGGAGGAGGAGGAGGAGGAGGAGGAGGAGGAGGAGGAGGAGGAGGAGGAGGTGGTAGTGGTGGTGGTGGTCTTATCTTCCTCTTCCCTCTAGTTTTTTCTTCATTTTTCGCTTCCTGTCTCTTTTCCTTTCTCTCTCTCTCTCTCTCTCTCTCTCTCTCTCTCTCTCTCTCTCTCTCTCTCTCTCTGTCCTAACCCCCTCATCTTCCCCATC
>NC_087197.1:2597500-2602500 GCF_035594125.1 Scylla paramamosain | reverse complement strand
AACACCTTGAAAACCCACAGGAGCTTCATTAAAACCCTATGGAATTCTGTTTAACCATGAAAACTCCCTTGCAAACACCGAGGAACTTTAACAACCATTAAAAACCCCCTTGAAAACCCCCAGAAACTTAACTTCACTATTAACGTGAGAACTTAACCATAACAACCACCTTGAAGACCTCGGTAGTGTAGTTTAATCATAACCACACCCTTGCAAACCCCATTGGCTTCACTGTAGTCATGAAATCCCCTTAATATTTATATAAACTTGTTCTGTAACCATGAACGCGATCCATGAAGCACAGAGACAAATTTTAGGGCGGGGAAGCATTGAACCAGTAACCGAACCAGTGAATCAGCGAAATAGTGATGTTAGGTTCTGTAGAGCGTGTGCGTGACCTCGTGTGTTCGTATTTGTCTCTTGCTTCCGTGATTTGTATTTTTTTTTTTTTTCTAAACTTGCAATATAATCAACTCGTATCTTTCCCTCTTCATCTTGTTTTCCTTGATTCATTTACGTTGCTGTATTTCCTGGTCTTTCTATTCTTTGTAAACCTACAGTGGATTCATTTTTTTCTTTCGGGTTTCATATTTGTGTAATTAGATATACGTATGTTATTATTATTATTTTTTTTTTTTTTTTGGAGTACAGTAACTTTCATCTGTGTTTCTTCCACAGTTCCTTTTTCATTTCTTAACTTCCCTTTTTTTTTTTCTCCGTTTTCCTTGTTTCATTTCTCCCTCTTCGTTTTCCTTCACTTTTCCTCCGTTTTCCTTCATTTTTCCTGTTTTTTTTCCTTTTCCTTTTCATGTTTTCCTTCACGTTTCTTTTAATTTTCTTCACGCTCCACTCGTCTTATGATGCTGTGTCTGTTTTTTTTTATTGGCGAGGCGCTCTTTGTGTATTTGCTCTTATTAACTTTCGAGTAAGATACGATGTCATAACTTTCAGGATGATGTAACTTTCGAAAAAGAATGATATAACTGTGGAGTGTAACTTGTGGAATGAAGGCGTGGTGAAGTATTTCTAGTTGCGGTCACCTGTTAAGTGTTTCTTACCCAGAGGTGCTGAATAAATTTTCTGTGGTGTCAGGAAGTGTTGCATTTATGGCGGTACAATATCGGTGTTTAAAAGTATCAAAGGAGTACATTTTTGACAAGTGTACTTTTCATTTGGTAAATTTTAAAACCCCTTGTTAATGTAATATAGACAAATTGACCAGTGCTTTATTAAATTCAGGAAAGTTGACCATTGCTTTAATACAGTTGGAAGGATGCGCATTTGCTGTTGATGTAACACCACGCCAGTTATGTAATTCAGTGTTCTTTCAGCTTTACACTTTCAGGTTGAAGTAATCACCGCTGCGGGGAGTGAGGCACCCGAACATTGCGTCTCCCGGCTTTGTCCACGCCCCCGCTATCTCTGCCCCACGTGGCCTGAACAGTGACGCCAGCCTGGAGGGTCAGAAGCAGCGAGGACATTATTGTCACCCTGCCTCCCTGCCCACGGCCCCGCGATCCGTCCCCAGCGTGGCCTGATGGAGAGGGACGCCGGCCTGGAGCACTTGATATAGTTATTGTCTCCCGCCACCCCTGTCCTACACTGTGCTGTCTGGTGGACGTGTTTGTCTGTTGATGTGTACGTGTGTTCTAAGACTTCAAAAGACTCCTCCCAATTTGAGTTTAGTTTTCGTTTTTTTTTTTTTTTTTTTTTTTTGCCGGAATTGGTCCCACCTTGTCTCCGGAGAGTCTGCGAGGTGTTGCTATGACCTGGGTGTTTATTAAAAAAAATAAGACTTTTGGGGCTGGAAATAGTCTTGCCTTGTCTCCGGAGAGTCTGCGTGGTATTATGACCTGGTGCTTAATAAAGTGGAATTTATTTTTGCTGGAAGTGGTCCAATCTTGTCTCCGGAGAATCTGCGAGGTGTTGTTATGACTTGGGTGTTTATTTTAATAGACTTTTTGGGGCTGGAAATAGTCTTGCCTTGTCTCCGGAGAGTCTGTGAGGTATTATGACCTGGTGTTTAATAAATTAGAATTTATTTTTGCTGGAAACGGCCTTACCTTGTCTCCGGAGAGTCTGGGATTTTGAATGATATATATTTTTGGCGATCAATTCTTTATGTAGTCAAAACTTCCAGCTACAAAAAAGTACCTGACTAGATATTAGTTAAATTTGGTTTGTGGAGCACAGCCCGAGGCGAGGCTGACAGACGACCACGAGTGACTGGGCGGGGTTAGAACAATACATGGGGCGAATGACAGATAAGGTAAGTAAAGGAACATACAAACGCACAGGCCCTAAACACCCCGTAGGCTGAGCTGAGGTGAGGCTGTGATGCGCCGTACAGATCTCGACACTCCTCCAGTCTTGCCTCCACAACACACATTTGAATACCTTTCCATTTCATCCCTCCCCCCTCCCTACCTTGCCACCACCATGATTGACCCCTGACTGACCCCTTGACCTTCAACATTACCAACATTCTTCACCATACCTCCCCCCGAACATCCTCCCATCACCGTCACCCCTCTCCCCCAACATCCCCATCACCATTACCTCCGGAAACACCCCACACCCAGTTATCCCCCCAACATCCCCCATCCCCTTCCACCATTACCTCCCCCCAACACCCAGACACGTTACTCACTCCTCCCTCTCCTCACCACCTACCACTCCAAGCTCCAGCTGGTTCACAAGTACAAGTGTGGTATGAATAAGGAATTACAAATCTATCCATACAGGTTTGAGGTTTGTAAGTTTGGCTACACTACAACTACAATCACTCCCTCTCTCATCTTGCAACCCAGTGGTCCTCATCACACACACACACACACACACACACACACACACATTCCTACTGATGAGAGGGAGTAACTAAATATTTAAGTATAAAATGGTCCATATAACTTAGAATTTAGAGACAAAACAATAAAAGGAGAATTTTCAAGAGGTGCAAGGTAAGAGGAAGGAAAGGAAGTAAAAGGACAAGAGGAAAAAGAAAAACAAAGGTGACAAACAATAGACAAAAAAAGAAAAGGATAAAAATGAAAAGAAATAGAAAGGATAGAGAAGAAAGAAAGGATAGAGAAGAAAGAATACATGAATAAAAACAAGATGAAAAGACAAAGAAATATAAACAAAACAAAAAAAAGAAAGAATACATGAATATGAATAAGAACAAGATAAAAAGACAAAGAAATATAGACAAAACAAAACATAATAATACTAAAAAGGATAACATAATATAACAATACAGAATAAAAATGAGGAAAACACAAAAATGATAGATGAAAAAAGAAATTAAAAAGGATAAAGAAGAAAGAATAAATACATGAATAAGAACAACAAGATAAAAGAAAAGAACATCCTTACAAAATAAAACAATACAAAAAGATACCAAAGAAAAAAAAAAGCATCTTTGAAGAAAAAAATAAAAAATGCATCTTAAAAAACAAACAAAAAAAAAATGAGGCAAAAAACAAACAAAAAAAATGAGGGCAAGGCATCAACGCAGAGAACCCGACACACAGACAGACACACTCTAGTCATCCAGGCTGAAGTCACTGTCACCATCCTCGTCGCTGCCGTCCGCCGGTCCACGGATGCCCGGCGGAATGAGGGAGCGGTCCACCAGGATGCCATGTCTGCAGCAGAGGGTGGAGTGAGTGGAGGAATACAAGAAAATGTGTGGGTTTTTTTAGATGTGGTTTTTGATCACACACACATACACACACACACATACACACACACACATACACACACACACACATACACACACACACACACTTACTCAATCAGAAAGGACTCCACATCCGTTGCGTAGAAGTCATCCGAGAACTCGTCTGTCAGCCGTACAAAGTTCCCCACCAGCTGACCCGCCCTGTACACCAGCAGCGCCGGGCACCCCCCAGCTTTCTACCACCATGGGGAGGGAAGGTCAGGTTAGGAGAGAGAGAGAGAGAGAGAGAGAGAGAGAGAGAGAGAGAGAGAGAGAGAGAGAGGAAGTAATGAGAATTTGGAGAAAGAGAACGAGGAGTAAGAGGAAATTAAATGGTTAGATTAGATTTGGAGGTAAAAAAATAATTAGATAAATAAATAAATAAATAGACAAAAAGGAAAAGGAAAAGAGAAACACACACACACACACACACACACACACACACACACTTAACAGGGTGACTCACAAAGTTGGCGCTGACCCCTGCTACGGATGCCGGCAGGGTGCAAAACTTGACATAGGGGTAGTCCTGCGCCACACACCCGAGGCACCCTGTCATGGCACTGCACCCTGGCACACCCTGTAATGGCACCACACAGTATGTACATTGTGCCACACCCTGTACCTCACTTGGGTAGGTAGTAAGGATGTATATTTATTTTGAAGCACCCTGTTTTGTTTGTTGGTTTGTTTGTTTGTTTGTTAATCAGTCAGTCAGTCAGTCAGTCAGCTACTTACTCACTCAGTCACTCAGTCAGTCAGTCAGTCAATCATTCACTCAGTCAGTCAGTCAGTCAGTCAGTCAGTCAGTCATTCACTCAGTCAGTCAGTCAATCATTCACTCAGTCAGTCAGTCACTCACTCAGTCAGTCAGTCAGTCAATCAGTCATCCATCCAAACAGTCACTCAGTCAAACAAAGAAAACAAAATACTGTCATACTTCATCAATCAGTCAGTCACTCAGTCAGTCAGTCAACTAATAAAACAAACTTCTCACACACACACACACACACACACACACACACACCTTCTCAAAGATATGGATGATAACCGTCACATCCTCGCTCTCCTTGTCTATTGCATCCAGGAATCCGTCGCGACTCTCCAGGTGAATGAGGCGGCCAAAAGTTGCTCTGCGGATGAACAGACGGATGAATAGATGAACGGATGAGTAAAGCAGTACTGGCTGACTCTTTCATTTGGGAGGTGGTCAGAATAAGGGCAGGAGAGAGTAGGAAGTCTTGTGAGGCCGCAGAAGGAGGGAGGCAAGCAGTTAGCA
>NC_087197.1:2587500-2592500 GCF_035594125.1 Scylla paramamosain | reverse complement strand
AACAAGAGGTATACACTTGACAACCCCTTTAATCATCTCTATAGCTTTTAATAACAATTGTAGTGAAGTTATTAGGATTTTTAAGTGTTTTTAAGGTTCCAGTGACGGATTAATGAGATTTCTACATAATGAACAGGAGGTATACACTTGAGAACCCCTTTAATCATCTCTATAGCTTTTAATAATAGATGTGGTGAGAAAGCAGTGTTTCTAAATCCGGATCCTTGAGTTACGTTTGTGTTTCATTGTGTTTTTGTTGATGTTATTTGCTTGTTATTTACACTTTGTTTGTTTGGGCTTGTTTATTTGTTTGTCTGGTTTTGTCTTATACTTTGCATCTGTCTGTCTGTCTGTCTGTCTGTCTGTCTGTTTGTCTGTATGTTTGTCTGTCTATTTACTGGCTTATATTTACTAATCGTCTTTTCACTAGAGAGAGAGAGAGAGAGAGAGAGAGAGAGAGAGAGAGAGAGAGAGAGAGAGAGAGAGAGAGAGAGAGAGAGAGAGAGTGTATGCGTGTGTGTGAAAATGTCAGTTATCAGTAATACACACACCCACGTAAACACCCACACACACACACACACACACACACACACACACACACACGGGAAATTGTATTCTATCTTTATAACATTCTTACATATTTATTTATTTATTTATTCATTTTCAGGTATAACAAGTAACGAAAGAATAAAAATAATAATAATAATCTAAATAAGAGAAAGAAAAAAGTGAAAGAAGAAGAAGAAGAAGAAGAAGAAGAAGAAGAAGAAGAAGAAGATAGACAGACAGACAGACAGACAAGATGAGTGACGATCAGCCTTCTTTGGTGAGTCTCTCTCTCTCTCTCTCTCTCTCTCTCTCTTGCATTTTATTTGCTTCTCCTCCTCCTCCTCTATTTTTCTCTTCCATCCACCACCACCACCACCACTCTTAACCTCCTCTTCCTACTCTTCTTTTCTTCCTTCTTCCTCCTTTCCTCCTCTTCCAACCCCCACTACCACAACCACCACCACCACCACCTTCTCCTCCTCTTCTTATTCCTCATCCTATCCTTCTCCTCCTGCACCTAACCTCCTCTTCCAACCACCAACTTGTCCTCCTCTTCCACTTACTCCTCTTCACCTAATCCTCCTCCTCCTCCTCCTCCTATTATCCTTCTCTTCCTTCTTCCAGTCTCCTGTTCTTGTTTATTCTCTCTTACCACCACCACCACCACCACCTCCTCCTCCTGCAGATAGAGAGCGCCTTGTCAGGGGACGCAGGGGCGGTGGACGCGGAGCTGCAGCGGGGGGTAGAGGTGGACCAGATAGAGGAAGGAAGGACAGCCCTGCACTGCGCCGCCGCTGAGGGCCTGCTGGAGGTGGTGAAGGTGCTGCTCTACTACAAGGCTAACCCGACCAGGAGAAGCAAGATGGAGGAGGATAATGGTGAGTGCTGGTGGTGGTGCTGGTGGTGGTGGTGGTGGTGGTGTGGTGGTGGTGGTGGTGTGTTAGAAAAAAAACGAAAAAAAAAACAGCAAGAATTATAAGAGGAAGGAAAAGGAGGATGAGAAGGATAAGAAGGGATAGGAGAGGAGGAGGAGGAGGAGGAGGAGGAGAGGTATTACAAAAAAGAAATAAAGAAAAGAAAAAAAACCGGAGGAAGAGGAGGAGAAGGGAGGAAGGAAAAAGAACAAAAAGCACACAGAAAAAGAATGAAAACAAGAACAGAGATAAAAAAAAAGAAAGAAAACAAGAAGAAATAGAGAAAAACAAAACCAAACAAAGAAAACAAAAAAGAAATAGGAAAAAAATAGCCACACACACACACACACACACACACACACACACACACACACACACACACACACACACACACACACACAACAACAACAACAACAACAACAACAACAACAACAACAACAACAACACCATTTCTCCTCCCACAGGAGGCACAGCGCTCCATCTGGCGGCGGAGAACGGCCATGTGGAGGTGGTGGAGGAGCTACTTCAAGCCAGGGCCAACGTGGAGGTGCTGGACGCCAAGGGTGAGAGAGAGAGAGAGAGAGAGAGAGAGAGAGAGAGAGAGAGAGAGAGAGAGAGAGAGAGAGAGAGAGAGAGAGAGAGAGAGAGAGAGAGAGAGAGACCCAAACAAAACACCCTTAAACTCTCGCTTCTCTACCCTAAAAACACCCTTAAAACACCTTAACTACCCTTTATGCTCCCAAAACACCCTTAAAAATACCTTAACTACCCTTTATGCTCCCAAAACACCCTTAAAAACACCTTAACTATCCTTTGTACCCCTAAAAACACCCTTAAAAACACCTTAACTACCCTTTATGCTCCCAAAACACCCTTAAAAACACCTTAACTACCCTTTATACCCGAAAAAACACCCTTAACAACACCTTAACTACCCTTTATACCCCAAAAAACACCCTTAACAACACCTTAACTACCCTTTGCACCCCTAAAAACACCCTTAAAAACACCTTAAACATTCTTTACACCCCAAAACACCCTTTGTACCCCTAAAACACCCTTAAAACCACCGGAACCCTTTATATAGACAATCCAATCCTCTATCCGTGCCTTGATCCTCCTTGCAGGGCGTCAGGCATCCCACAGGGCAGCCTCCAGGGGTCACAGAGGCGTCCTTGAGGTCTTGCACAAACACGGGGCGGATATGGATGCTAGGGACGCAGGAAAAGCCACGCCCCTGCACTTCGCCGCCTTCTACGGGGACATGGGGGCAGTGAGGTGGCTGGTGGAGGAGGCCGGGGCAGTCGTTACGTACAAGGACAAAAATGGACGCCAGCCTAAGGACGTGGCCAAGAAATTTAATAACTCGGCTGTTCAGAAGTACTTGAAGAGTGGTGGCGGTGGTGGTGGCAAGAAGGGTGGTGGTGGTGGTGGTGGTATGTCTATGGTAAGTGGTGTGTGTGTGTGTGTGTGTGTGTGTGGGCGCTGGAGTGGTGTACGTGCGGCAGGAAGGCGTGGAGGACATGATTAGACGGGTTTTCAAGTTTTTTTTTATGTATATATACGGTTTTAGTGACAGATTGATAAGATTTCTACATTATGAACAGGATAAACAGTCATGAGAAGGCGGCTAATCATTTGTGTGACCTTTGAAAACAGCTGCGGTGAAGTGACACGGGTTTTAATGGTGTTTTTAAGGTTCTAGTGACATATTAACAAGATCTCTACATTATGAACAGGAGATATCACTATTACTACCACTACCACCACCACTATCACTACCACCACTACTACCACTACTCTCTTCACAGTTCGGCGGTCCCAAGGCACGGAGGAGCACGCGGGAGACGAGCAGAGACCGCCTGGCCCACGCAGCACGGGAGGCCAGCACACACAGACGCCACAACGAGTCCCCGGCACCTTCTTCTGATCCCGAGTCCCTGTCAGTGCCTCACCGCCACGACATGACTGACACTGACGGCCCCAGGGAGGACAAGACCCAGCCTGTCTCCCTCCCAGCTGGTCTCGGCCACGCCCCACATGACAGCCGCGGCTCCATGCCCTCACTGTCCCCGCCAGACTCACCCCCGGCACTCCTCAATGGACAGACGGGTGTGTTTATAACGGGGTACCATTTCAGTTTGAAAATTACGGTGTTTCTTTATCTATTCATTTTCATTTATTTATATTTATTTATTTATATTTATTTATTCTATTTATTTATTTATTTATTTGTTTAGAGTTCCTAACGGCTAACATATAATTTCAGTGACAAAATTCTTTTTTTTTTTTTTCATTAATCTTTTGAATTTTTAAAATCCCACCACCTCTTATAACGGGGTATCATTTTACTGCCAAAATTCAATGTTTTTCTTTTGTAGATTTGAACCTCCTATCACTTTTCTAACGGGATATCATTTCAGTGTCAAATTTCAATGTTTTCTTTTTCTTTTTCTTTTTTTTTATATAGATTAGAACCTATCACTTTTCTAACGGGGTATCATTTCACTGTCAAAAATTCAGTACCTTTTTTTATATTTGAGGCTGCAGTGAGGTGTTCTCTCTGGTCTCTCCCCAGGGGCGTGAGAGAGAGTCCCGCCGGCGCACGTGGAGCCTGGGGGCGTCTACCAGGTCCTCCTCCAAGGGGCGAGGACTAAGGGGTCAGGTGGAGGACCTCATGGAGATAAAGGTGAGTGGCTGGAGGAGAAGGAGGAGGAGGAGGAGGAGGAGGAAGAATGATAAGGAGAGAAAAAATAGAGATAGGAGAATAAAACGGAGAAAGAGAGAGAGAGAGAGAGAGAGAGAGAGAGAGAGAGAGAGAGAGAGAGAGAGAGAGAGAGAGAGAGAGAGAGAGAGAGAGAGAGAATAACACACCATTTCTATCACCACCACCACCACCACCACCACCACTACCACAGACGCAGCAGGAGGAGGAGCTGGAGTTCAAGAGGGAGGAGGTGTCGAAACTGAAGACACTGCTGAGCCAGGCCGAGCAGGAGAAAGTAAGTAGTAGTAGTAGTAGTAGTAGTAGTAGTAGTAGTAGTAGTAGTAGTAGTAGTAGTAGTACACAAAACCTCCCTGAATCCTTTAAAAACACAATAACTTCACTAAATCCTACTTAAGATCCTGTATAGACGATCTGATCCTCCTGTGCAGGCGCAGGCGGAGGAACAGGTGACGGAGATGCGCTATATGGTGGAGACGCAGAGGCAGCAGTTGACGGAGGCCACGGAGGGACAGCAGAGGGTCATTGCCTTACACCAGCAGGACCAGGAAGCCGCCAGGGTGAGCAGCAGGAGGAGGAGGAGGAGGAAGAGGAGGAGGAGGAGGAGGAGGAGGAGGAGGAGGAGGAGGAGGAGGAGGAGGAAGAGGAATAAGTGTTCTTGGGTATAAGGAATGTAGGGAAGATAGGAGGAAAAGGAGGAAGAAAAGAAGGAGGAAGAGGAGGACAAGAAGAAGGAGGAGGAAGACAAGAAAGAGGAAGAGAAAACAAGAAAGAGGAGGAGAAAGACAAGAAGGAGGAGGAAGACGAGAAGG
>NC_087197.1:2562500-2580000 GCF_035594125.1 Scylla paramamosain | reverse complement strand
TCCTCTCTCTCTCTCTCTCTCTCTCTCTCTCTCACGGGGCCAAGATAAACACACATGAGCGAAAAATCTTTACTTAGAACGAAAATGAAATAAAATCATACAACATACTAATTACTAAGGCCTAATGATGATAACAATGCCACCAATAGAGGTCAGTACAATATACACTGTTATACACTTCACTGGCTTCACTGCACGCACATTTTATTCACCAATCAAATGCCACCAAACACGAAAATAGTGGTGATGATGATGATGATGATAATAATGATAATAATAATAATAATAATAATAATAATAATAATAATAATAATAATAATAA
This sequence comes from Scylla paramamosain, assembly GCF_035594125.1. NCBI lineage: Eukaryota > Metazoa > Arthropoda > Malacostraca > Decapoda > Portunidae > Scylla > Scylla paramamosain. Next base: position 2,579,678 of record NC_087197.1, on the reverse strand, counting down.
TGATGATGATGATGATGATAATAGTAATAGCGAGGCATTTCGAGAGAGAGAGAGAGAGAGAGAGAGAGAGAGAGAGAGAGGAGAGAGAGAGAGAGAGAGAGAGAGAGAGAGAAGAGAGAGAGAGAGAGAGAGAATGATGATAATAATAATAATAATAATAATAATAATAATAATAATAATAATAATAATAGTAATAGAGAGAGAGAGAGAGAGAGAGAGAGAGAGAGAGAGAGAGAGAGAGAGAAGAGAAGAGAGGAGAGAGAGACGAGAGAAGAGAGAGAGAGAGAGAGAGAGAGAGAGAAATTCCTTAGACAAGCCGTAGTTCACAACTAAACTTTTATTTCTTTTTTTTTTTTTTCCTTTTCCACGATATTAATTTTCATTCTTCTTAAAGATAATTGAGTAAATACTGAAGCGTAAAGACATACATCCCGTTTTTCCTTTACGCAATACATACCAGTATACATAGAACTGTGTGTGTGTGTGTGTGTGTGTGTGTGTGTGTGTATGTGTGTGTGTGTGTGTGTGTGTGTGTGTGTGTGTGTGTGTGTGTGTGTGTGTGTGTGTGTGTGTGTGTGTGTGTAACTCGCTCACTTTCTCACTTTCACTTTTTTTCTTTATTTTCTGTTCTTGTCTCTATTTTCTTTATTTTCTTTCTTCTTCTTCTTTTCTTCGTTCTTTGTTTTCTTTATTCCCTTCTCTTCTTCATCATTTTCTTTCTCTATTTCCTTCTCCTCTTCAATATATTTTCATCTTTTTCTTCAGTCCTCTCTCTCTCTCTCACACACACACACACACACACACACAGCTTTCTAATCACCTGAACCATCACAGCAAGTAGCAATGAGTCACCGAGACACAGCAGCGACATGTCACCTTGAGCACCGCGCGTGGCAGACTGACCTTCGTACCCTTAGACGTTCCTTATATAGGTAGCTCTCGTACTAAGCGCGTCCTGTAACCGTACGTTGGGTTTTAAGTTAGGCAGCGTTTTAAACTTTTCTCTTTCAATACCTTTATGTTATTAGATATTATTTTCGTGCTATGCTCACTTTGAAATGCTTGTAGTGCTTAGAAAATAATAATAATAATGTTTTTTTTTTTTTTCAGTGTCAAGGTAAGAGTCAAGATTAGATTTTTCGTATTAACTTTAATTTCACAAGTAGGTTTTTTTTTTAGTTCAAGTCTTCTCTATTTCTTTTTTTTTTTTTCTTTTGTCGCTTTTCTTAATTACGGAATTTTTTTTTTTTTTTTTTACTTTTTTTTTTTTTCGTTTTACTCTGAGTCATGTCGAAATGCATGTCTCTCCTACTTTTAATGGCTGAACATACGATCTGACGTGTTCTCAAGGGTGTTTCCTCCACTGACAGTGCAGAATGCTTGGTAACTCATCACAAGGATCAAGACAATCAAGACAGGGCGCCCAAACGTTTTAAAATACTGTTCTATCTCTATTTTTTCCCAGTGACTAAGGATATGATCTGACGTGTTCTGACGGGCGTTTTCTCTACTGAGTGCAAAATGCTCGGTAAGTTATCAGTGAAATCATGAAAACACTCTTGAAAACCTGTACAGCCTCCGCCAGCACCTGTTAACAAGTCGAGGGTATGACGCCAGTTAAACAAGTCGAGGGTATGACGCCTGTTGACAAGTCGAGGGTATGACGCCTGTTGACAAGTCGAGGGTATGACGCCTGTTGACAAGTCTAGGGTATGACGCCAGTTGACAAGTCGAGGGTATGGACGCCGGAACGTTTAAGACTATGAAGGTTAACAGCTGTCCGCACCACGCGTTATCTTATATACATTAGAGCGATGTACAAATAATACACCAATTAACTTCTTACTGAAAAATTGTGTGTGAAAACTAAACAATACTGAATGAAGATAAGATTTGTCCATGTAGCAACACAACAACAACATGAAACAATAAAGTAAATATTTGAGGAGATCACATGGCTAAAAATGAATCCGTGCCACATGCACAGGACAGTGGTGTACAAACACTGCACTCAAACACACGCGGTGCTGAAAAGTCGCCAAAAAATCAAACTGTCAAACAGTTAAACAATACTGAATTGATGTAAATCGTCCACACAGTAACACAGGTAAACAAAACAAAACAAAAACTAATGATCTTGAAGAGATCCCAAGGATAAATATCACATATCATGCTATCATAGAAAAAAAAAAAAAAAAAAAAAGAGAAAAAAGAAAAAAAATATTTTCTTGTACTGTAATAAAAATGTTTTTTTTACTTTTTTTTACATAAAAATAATGTGCATCAAACTTAAAATTGAAAACATTATACTAAGGACATATATTACAAAATATTCTTAATGATAAAACTCTTAAAGTAACAATATTAAAAATTCCTTTCAAAATTAAGACGAAAAAATTAATATCTAATCTAAGTATTTATGTTATTAAGATCACTTGCGGAATTAAACAATACATACATACATACATACATACATACATATATATATAAATATATATATATATATATATATATATATATATATATATATATATATATATATATATATATATATATATATATATATATATATATATATATATATATATATATACACACACACACACACGTTTCTTTCTAATAATAAAAAAATAAAAAATCGCATTTCTTTCTAATAATACTTAAATGTGTATGAATTTAAAATCATTATGCACAAAATAATAATAATAATAATAATAAAAATAATAATAATAATAATAATAATAATAATAATAATAATAATAATAATAATAATAATAATAATAATAATAATAATAATAATAATAATAAAACTATCATACTGCACATAAAAACACCTCATGTAAAAAAAAAAAAAAACGCACGTACCAAAAACAAACTATCGTACATACAAAAAATAAACTATCGCATGAAGAAAAAAAATATATATCGTACATAGCAAGATAATCAACGTACCCGATACGATAACACTTAAGGCTATAATGCTAATGGTAGTGATAGTAATAAATGCTGCTATCTTTCTTAACGTTACATATACATATATAATGCTAGCAGTAATAGTCATGTGGTTAAGATCACAATACAATGTTTATATCAGGTACATGCGTCTTGCAAAATGGAATGCTTAGCTAGGATATATAGAAACTTGCGAATTGACAAGATGTACACCCTTCTCGTCAATTTTGAAAGATGTACACCGTTCTTGCGATTAACTAAATGTACATCCTTTCCTGCAAATGAAAAATAATAAAATAAAAATAAACCCTCTTTGTAAAAATAAAATAATTTGTAAATCGTCTTTGTAAATAGAAAAAAAAACATATAGTACACCTCCCTTATGAAATAAAATAAATAAATAAATCTCATCTTATAAGCAAAAAAATTCTTATAAAAAAACAAATTTTCTCGTAACTATATAAGATGTACTTTAGAAGAGATAAACAAATTAAATATAATAATAATAGATAATAAATTAATTTTCTCCCTAGACATTGTAAAGCTGCTCATCCTTCAGGGAAATAAGAATGTCCCTTTATCCCTAGAATGTTACATATATAGGGTAATGATGCGCTCTCTCTCTCTCTCTCTCTCTCTCTCTCTCTCTCTCTCTCTCTCTCTCTCTCTCTCTCTCTCTCTCTCTCTCTCTCTCTCTCTAACACACGCACACTCTATGAAAGTAAAAAGGAAGGAAGAAATAAAAGACAAATAGACAAAGAAAAGTAGAAACGAGAAATAATGAAAAAAAGGAAGAGAAAACGAGAGAAAAGGCAGAAAGACAAAGAGAAACAAAGAAAAACAAACTAAATAACACACACACACACACACACACACACACACACACACACACACACACACACACACACATTCACTCAAACACACCCAAAACACACTCAAACACACCCAAAACACACGCAAACACACCCAAAACATTCAAACACTCAAACACACCCAAAACACACGCAAAAACACCCAAACACACTCAAACACACCCAAAACACACTCAAACACACCCAAAACACACCCAAAACACACGCAAACACACCAAAACACACTTACAATTCCCAAACCACATCTTACTGCAGCCCGGGACACACGCACGCACACTGAACACATATTCACACAACACACGCACCCTGAAAACTACAAAAAAACGAAAAAAAAAAAAAAAAAAACACTCAGAAACCCCAAACACGCCACTACACTTATAGAACATGCAAACACACGAAAAACACTCGAAAAAATACCTCGCAACACATCCAAACATCGTCACATCTTATTCAAACACACCCACATGCAACACAAACACAGCAAAACATCCAGAACGCCCCCAAAACATCGCTAAAACACACAAACATCTCCCCAAGAAACACAAAACACTCTAATATCCGTGCATCCTACCCAAACACCCCAAAGCACACCAAAACTTCCCTAAATCAGTCCAAAACATCCCTAAAACACGACAACACTTCCCTAAAACACCCGAAAACACGCCAAAAATTCCCTAAAACACCCCAAAACTTCCCTAAGGCACCCCAAAACACGCCAAAACTTCCCTAAATCAGTCCAAAACATCCCTAAAACACGCCAAAACATCCCTAAAACACGCTAAAACTTCCCTAAATCACGCCAAAATATCCCTAAACACCCCAAAACACACCGAAACATCCCTAAAACACCTGAAAACATCCTTAAACACCCGAAAACATCCCTAAAACACCGCAAAACATCCCTAAACACCCGGAAACATCCCTCAACACCCCAAAACACCCCAAAACATCCTGCCTCCTACCCTAGCTTTCTTCAGAGTCCTCGATGGCCTGATAGAAGAGCAGTCTGGCGCGGTGACCTTCTTCAGACACCACATCTCTTCGTCTTGCGCTTTCTCCTACAGCGCCTCCTTCCGGATAGCGCCACCATGACCCACAGGAGCCCTTCACGTAGGTGAGGGGCGCGGCATCCCCTCCCAAAGTCGAGTCAGCTCCAGCAAAGCTCACTACGCTCTTCAGGGTGTAGCGGGCACTCCTGCAGAAGGCGGTGAAGGGGTGGGTTAGGTTCGGTTAGGTTTGGTTTGGTTTGGTTTGGTTTGGAGAGGGAGGGAGGGAGGAAGGAAGGAAGGAAGGAAGGAAGGAAGGAAGGAAGGAAGGAAGGAAGGAAGGAGGGAGGGAGGGAGGGAGGGAGGGAGGGAGGGAGGGAGGGAAGGAGGGAGGGAGGGAGGAAGGAAGGAAGGAAGGAAGGAAGGAAGGAAGGAAGGAAGGAAGGAAGGAAGGGAAGGGAAGGGAAGGGAAGGGAAGGGAAGGGAAGGGAAGGGAAGAGAGAGAGAGAGAGAGAGAGAGAGAGAGAGAGAGAGAGAGAGAGAGAGAGAGAGAGAGAGACACACACACACACACACACACACACACACACACACACACACACACACACACACACACACACACACACACACACACACACACACACACACACACACACACACACACACACACACACACACACACACACACACACACTACCATTTGCCCCACAAACAAACAAACAAACAAACAAACAAACAAACAAACAAACAAACAAACAAACAAACAAACAAGCTCACCTGTTACTTCCGGGCACAAGAAGGGGCGTCAGGTCTAGACATTCACAAAGGGAGGGGGTCGGCGCGCCCTTTCTCCCTCTCTTCCTCCTCCTCTGGCCCTTGGGAGAGAAACAGGAGGGGGCGTGGGAGAAGGAGGGGCGAGATGGTGAGGAGGAAGAGGAAGAGGAAGAGGAAGAGGAAGAGGAGGAGGAGGAAGAGGAGGAGGAGGAGTGGAATAGGGAGGAGGCAGGGGAGGAGAGAGGGGAGGGAGTGATGGGGGTTGGAGGGGGAGAGACAGGGCTGGGGGGAGGGGAGGGCGGCCATATTTCTTGATGTCTGTGAGAAAGAGAGAGAGAGAGAGAGAGAGAGAGAGAGAGAGAGAGAGAGAGAGAGAGAGAGAGAGAGAGAGAGAGAGAGAGAGAGAGAGAGAGAGAGAGAGAGAGAGAGAGAGAGAGAGAAAAATTAATAATAAATAACAACAACAACAACAACAACAACAACAACAACAACAACAACAACAACAACAACAACAACAACAATTAACTACCCTTTTTCTCTATTCCCTTCCTTCACCCTCCTCCTCCTCTCCTCTCCCCTCCACCACCCACCACACCCTCCCCTCCTTCCTTCTTTCCTTCCACACGGCCCTCCCCTCCCCTTTCCTCCCCCTCCCCTTCCCTAACCCCCATCCTCTTCTTCCCCCTATCCACTTCCCCCCCTCCCTCCTGCCCCCCCCCCTCTCCTCCACAACAGCTGTTCAGTCACTTACGGGCACAGGTATATTATGAGAATCCTCGGGGGGCGCGCCAGGTGTACACTGCAGAGACAGGTGTGGGAGGCGTTGCACAGGGGACACTTCCATCTCACCTGAGGCCCCTGGGAACGCTGCTGAAGGAGGCGCTGTGGGAGGGAAGAGGTGGAGTAGTTAGTGTGTGTGTGTGTGTGTGTGTGTGTGTGTGTGTGTGTGTGTGTGTGTGTGTGTGTGTGTGTGTGTGTGTGTGTGTGTGTGTGTGTGTGTGTGTGTGTGTTGTCTCTTCCATTTATCTAGCCTCTCTCTCTCTCTCTCTCTCTCTCTCTCTCTCTCTCTCTCCTCTCTCTCTCTCTCTCTCTCTCTCTCTCTCTCTCTCTCTCTCGCCGCTTCCCCTCTTCATCTCCTCTCCCTATCTCCCCTTCACCCTCTCTCCCTCCCATCCCCTCCCCACACCCCTCCCCTCCCATTACCTGCAGGCACAAATGTTCATCAGAAGTTGCTGAGGAAGGCACCGTCAGCCCGTACAGGAGGAAGGGGCCCCTGGAGCGGGAGACAGCCACGCCCTTCCTTTCACACACGAAGCGGCACTCCTCAACGCCCTTGAACACTGACATCACCTCGGAGGTCCGCGTCCCCCAGCCAGTCTGTGTAGGGGCGTTCTGAAGGAGGCAAGGGTGGGTGTTGGGAGATGATCACAAAAAGATTAATCATTAGCGAAAGATAGATTATAAGATTAAAAGCAAAATTCTCAGGGTCAGTAATCAAGGTAGGACAAGAAATAATAGTCTTAAGGTTGGTAAAGTTTGACTGAATAGGAAGTAAAGAGCTGGTTCTCAGTGGTGGTTGAATGTAATGGGCTCAGTAATCAGGCTGTTAGTGCAGTCGTTAGGGAGCTTTGAAAGAGACACGGAGAGAGGGATGGAGAAAGGAATGAGTGTAGGAAAGGAAAGAAAGAAGAATAACGGAGAGGAATGAAGGCAAGGAAGAGAAAGAAAGCGAAAAAAGAAGAAAAAAAGGAGAAATAAAACAAACAAGCAAATAAACAAGACAAGAAAAAACGAAAATGAACAGAACGAATGAAAATAAAAAAGAAAAATAACGAAACAAAAACAAACAAACGAAAAAAACAAAAGAAAACAAGGTACACACATACACACACACACACACACACACACACACACACACACACACACTCACTTCCAGCAGGCTGTGGTGGAGGCGAGTCAAGAGGTACAGCAAGCATTCATCCACAGCCACAGGTATTCTCCTTTTCCCGTGGCATTCCCCCTGCTGCAGCGCCGCCTGGGGGAGGAGGAGCAGGTAGGTGAGCTCAGATACACAAATATAAAGGTTAATGAGGAGGACAGACACACGCACACACACACACGCACAAACTCACCTGCAAATTCAGAACAGCAGGTAATATTTGCTCTGCCGAACGAAATTGCTGTGGCTTTAGGGCATCCAGCGCCTCTTGTACCGCCCGCCCCAGGGGTTCCGCGCCCCCCGCCCACGCCATGCCCCAGGCCGCCCCATCACAAGCCGCCCCCAGGCACCTCACCAGCGCCTCCAGGTGAGTGAGGGGGATGCTGAAGACTTCCCTGGGTCCTTCCTTCTTCAGGTAGGTCCTCTCTTTCATTTTCTGTTTTTCTCGATTTCGTTGTTCTTTTTCTTGTTCTTCTTTAGTTTGTTGTTGGTGTTGTTGGTGTTGTGTGTCTGTCTCCCCTTTCTTCTCTTCTTTTTCCTCTTCCTCCTTCTTTTCTTTCTCTTTTCCTTCTTTTTCTCTTTCTTCGTTCGTTTTTTGTGCGTGCTGTTTTGTGTCTTTCTTCTCCTCTTCCTCTTGTTCTTCTTGTTCTCTATCCTTCTTCACGTAGCTGCTCTCTTTCTCCTCTTCCTGTTCTTCTTTTCTTGCTTCTACTTCCTCTTCTTCCTTGACGTATTTAATGTTTTTCTCCTCTTCTTCTTCATCTCCTTCTATAGTGATCTCCACGTCCTCCATCTCCTCCTTCCTTGGCTCCTTTTCACTTCTCCTCAAGTCCTCGTCTTCCCCACTGAAGAATCTCTTCAACACTATCTTCTGGACCCTCAGATCATCACTTAACACTCTGAGTTCCTCCTCAAGGTTGTCAAATCTGAAGACGGAAGAATTTTCCTCCATCTCTTCTAACAACTGTATCTCCTCTACATTGATACTTCCTGGCACTGTCTCTTCTATAGGTCTTCTAGGGGTGTGCGTCTGTGTGTTTGTCTCAGTGTCTGTTGATGTAGTGCCCTCAGTCTTCTCTTCTTCCTCCTCGTTTTTCTTGTGTGTGTGCGTGGGTGTGTGTTTCCCTTCTTGTCTGTCTGTCTGTGTGTGTGTTTGTTCATTGGTTTTGTCTTTCCTGCCCTTCTTGTTCTTCTTCTTCTTCTTCTTCGGCGTTGTCTTCACCGCCACTGTCTCTTCACTCTTCCCAGCTGGCACTGTCTCTCCACCTGGCACTGTCTCTTCACCTGGCATTGTCTCTCCAGCTGGCACTGTCTCTTCACCTGGTACTGTCTCTCCAGCTGGCACTGTCTCTTCACCTGGCACTGTCTTCCCAGCTGGCACTGTCTCTACAGCTGGCACTGTCTCTCCAGCTGGCACTGTCTCTTCACCTGGCACTGTCTCTTCACCTGGCACTGTCTCCCCAGCAAGGACTGTCTCTTTAGTTGGTAGTGTTTCTTCAGCAGGCACTGTCTCAGGTGGCACTGTCTTTACAACATGAAGTGGCGACTTACTGGTGACAGTTGTCAGTGTCCTCGGAGGTGACACTGCATCCCGTGTGACTAGCACATTCACTGCCCCGTCTGGTGTCATTGTCACCTCCACCTTCACTGGCGGTATTGCACTGGCTGGCTCTGGCACTGCCTTAGACTCGACTGGCACTTGTTCTGTACTGCTCGCTTCCTCCTCACTGTCCACAGCTGGCACTGTCTCTTCAGTGTCCTCAGCTAGCACTGTCTCTGTACTGTCCACAGCTGGCACTGTCTCTTCAGTGTCCACAGCTGGCACTGTCTCTTCAGTGTCCTCAGCTGGCACTGTCTCTTCAGTGTCCACAGCTGGCACTGTCTCTTCAGTGTCCACAGCTGGCACTGTCTCTTCAGTGTCCACAGCTGGCACTGTCTCTTCACTGTCCACAGCTGGCACTGTCTCTTCAGTGTCCACAGCTGGCACTGTCTCTTCACTGTTCACAGCTGGCACTGTCTCTTCAGTGTCCACAGCTGGCACTGTCTCTTCACTGTTCACAGCTGGCACTGTCTCTTCACTGTCCACAGCTGGCACTGTCTCTTCGGTGTCCACAGCTGGCACTGTCTCTTCAGTGTCCTCAGCTGGCACTGTCTCTTCACTGTCCACAGCTGGCACTGTCTCTTCACTGTCACAGCTGGCACTGTCTCTTCACTGTCCACAGCTGGCACTGTCTCTTCACTGTCCACAGCTGGCACTGTCTCTTCAGTGTCCACAGCTGGCACTGCCTCTTCACTGTCCACAGCTGGCACTGTCTCTTCACTGTCCACAGCTGGCACTGTCTCTTCACTGTCCACAGCTGGCACTGTCTCTTCAGTGTCCTCAGCTGGCACTGTCTCTTCACTGTCCACAGCTGGCACTGTCTCTTCAGTGTCCTCAGCTGGCACTGTCTCTTCAGTGTCCACAGCTGGCACTGTCTCTTCACTCTCCACAGCTGGCACTGTCTCTTCAGTGTCCACAGCTGGCACTGTCTCTTCACTGTCCACAGCTGGCACTGTCTCTTCACTGTCCAAAGCTGGCACTGTCTCTTCAGTGTCCACAGCTGGCACTGTCTTTTCACTGTCCACAGCTGGCACTGTCTCTTCACTGTCCAAAGCTGGCACTGTCTCTTCAGTGTCCACAGCTGGCACTGTCTTTTCACTGTCCACAGCTGGCACTGTCTCTTCAGTGTTCTCAGCTGGCACAGTCTCTTCACTGTCCTCAGCTGGCACTGTTTCTTCAGTGTCCTCAGCTGGCACTGTTTCTTCAGTGTCCACAGCTGGCACTGTCTCTTCAGTGTCCACAGCTGGCACTGTCTCTTCAGTGTCCACAGCTGGCACTGTCTCTTCAGTGTCCACAGCTGGCACTGTTTCTTCAGTGTCCACAGCTGGCACTGTCTCTTCAGTGTCCACAGCTGGCACTGTCTCTTCAGTGTCCACAGCTGGCACTGTCTCTTCAGTGTCCTCAGCTGGCACTGTCTCTTCAGTGTCCTCAGCTGGCACTGTTTCTTCAGCACCTTGAGGTGGCACTGCCTCTTTGCTGCTCACCGTGCCATCAGTGACTTCAGTTCCTTCGCAGATTTCAGCTGGCTCCGTCTGCTTCCTGCTCACCGTGCTGTCACTGTCCTCAGCTGGCACTGTCTTGTCAGTGTCCTCAGCTGGCACTGTCATTCCCACGGTCACTGTCTCTTTCACCACGGGCTCCTTACTGGCAGTCAACCCGCTGCTCTTTCCCTCACTGGCACTCCTGGCACCCTGCTGGCCTGCTGGGGGTGCGGGTCTGGCCTTGTGCTCCTCGCCTGCTGGTGCTGTGGCCTTGTGTCCTCCCTTACCATCCTGCTGGCCGTCGGCAAGCGCACTGCTCTTTCTTGCTGCTTTTTTACTTTCACCCTCCTGCTGTTTGTCAGTAGGCGCCCTGCTCTTCCCTGCTGTTCCTTTGGCCTCCTGTTGGTTCTCAGTAGGCGCCCTGCTCTTCTCTCCTGCTGGCTGGCTCTTCTCTGCTTTCTGAGTGCCGTGATGGGTTTGCAATGCTGGCGTGGCACCTTTTCTCTTTCCGCCCTTCTTCCTGCTCCTCCTGCCGTGGGTCTCTGCCTCTGATGGCGTGGCACTCTCAGCAGACACTGGCACTGCTGTCCTACTGCTGTCCTGACCTGCTGTCTCCTTGGTCTGCCTCTTGCTCCTCTTCCTCTTCAACATCCTCCGCATCCTCCTTGACATGACAGGCTCCAACTGCTCCAGCTGCTCCTCCTCCTGCTGGGACTCACTCCTGCTGCTGCTGCCCCGGGACGCCTGCTTGGTCAGACTCCTGCCTCTGCTCGGCCTCTCCTCCTGCTGGTCTGCCTCCTGTTCCTTGCTGCTGGCTGTGCTCTCCACCTCCTGCTTCCGCTGTGTGTTACCGCTGTTTTTCTGTGGCTCCTGTGTCTTCCTGCTGGCTGTGCTCTTCAGTTCCTGCTTTTGCTGTGCGGTACTGCTGTTTTTCTGTGGCTCCTGTGTCTTCCTGCTGGCTGTGCTCTTCAGTTCCTGCTTTTGCTGTGCGGTACTGCTGTTTTTCTGTGCCTCCTGTGTCTTTCTGCTAGCTGTGCTCTTCAGTTCCTGCTTTTGCTGTGCGGTACTGCTGTTTTTCTGTGCCTCCTGTGTCTTCCTGCTGGCTGTGCTCTTCAGTTCCTGCTTTTGCTGTGCGGTACTGCTGTTTTTCTGTGCCTCCTGTGTCTTCCTGCTGGCTGTGCTCTTCAGTTCCTGCTTTTGCTGTGCGGTACTGCTGTTTCTCTGTGCCTCCTGCTTTTGCTGTGTGGTACTGCTGTTTCTCTGTGCCTCCTGCTTTTGCTGTGTGGTACTGTTATTTTTCTGTGTTTCCTGCTTCTGTTGTGCAATGCTGCTATTTTTCTGTGCCTCCTGCTTCTGCTGTGTGGTACTGTTGTTTTTCTGTGCCTCCTGCTTCTGTTGTGTGGTACTGTTGTTTTTCTGTGCCTCCTGCTTCTGCTGTGTGGTACTGTTGTTTTTCTGTGCCTCCTGCTTCTGCTGTGTGGTACTGTTGTTTTTCTGTGCCTCCTGGTTCTCCTGCTGTGCTTTGGTCCTTGCTGTGGTCTGTGGCTCTTCTTCCCTCTCTCTTTGTCTCTTTTTTCTCTCTAGTTCCTCCTTTTCTTCTTTTCTCTTCATCGTGTTCTGCGTTTCCTTATTTTCCTCTGTTTCCCTCCTTCTCAAGCTCTCTACTTCCTCTTCTGTCTCCTCTTCCCTATTTATCAAGCTCTGTACTTCTTCCTTCTCCTCCTCCTCCTCCTCCTCCTCTTCTGTCTCTTCTTCTCTTTTCCTGAAGTCAAAAGTTACTCTTTTCTTGGGCTTCTCTTCACCAGACCTGCTTGCCTCTGCTACTCTCTTTTTCACGTCTTCCTGTTCCTCGTTCTCTGTGTGTTTCCTTCTCTCTTCACCCCCCTCTGTTTGTGGCCCTTCTCCGTCTGCGTCTTCAGTTTTCTTGAGTCTGTGGTTAATTTTCTCGTTTTCCTCTTTCTTTCACAACACTGGTTACGTTTTCTGTTATGTCCTCATCTGCTTTCGTTCTCTCATTTATTTCACGTAGAGCTGAGGTGTCTTTGGTGTCATTCTTAGTCACTGTCACCACGATTTTGCCCTCCAGTCTCTCAACATCACCTTCTGTCTTCATTGCACTTACATCATCCACCTTTCCATCCTCCTCATCTCCTGTTTCGCTCCTCGTCTGCAGTGCCTCACCTTCTGGCACTGTCTCGTCACTGGCACTTCCTTCTATCTTGTCTATCCTGTCACTTGTCCTCAGCTCTTCTTCAGTAGGCTCGAAATTTGTTATCGTTCCTTCTGTCACGTCTTCTGCAGTCCTTATCTCTTCTTCAGCAGGTTCCTCACTCATCCCTCCCTCTGCCACGTCTTCTGTAGTCCTTATCTCTTCTTCAGCAGGTTCCTCACTCATCTTTCCCTCTGTCACGTCTTCTGCAGTCCTCACCTCTTCTTCAGCAGGTTCCTCACTCATCTTTCCCTCTGTCACGTCTTCTGTAGTCCTCACCTCTTCTTCAGCAGGTTTTTTACTCATCCCTCCCTCTGTCACGTCTTCTGTAGTCCTTATCTCTTCTTCAGCAGGTTCCTTATTCATCATTTCCTCTGTCACGTCTTCTGCAGTCGTCACCTCTTCTTCAGCAGTTTCCTTACTCGTCCTTTCCTCTGTCACTTCTGCAGTCCTCACCTCTTCTTCAGCAGGTTCCTTACTCGTCCTTCCCTCTGCCACGTCCTCTGTAATCATCACTTCTTCTTCAGCAGGTTCCTTACTCATCCTTCCCTCTGTCACGTCCTCTGTAATCATCACTTCTTCTTCAGCAGGTTCCTTACTCATCCTTCCCTCTGTCACGTCCTCTGTAATCATCACTTCTTCTTCAGCAGGTTCCTTACTCGTCCTTCCCTCTGCCACGTCCTCTGTAATCATCACTTCTTCTTCAGCAGGTTCCTTACTCATCCTTCCCTCTGTCACGTCTTCTGTAATCATCACTTCTTCTTCAGCAGGTTCCTTACTCGTCCTTCCCTCTGTCACGTCTTCTGCAGTCCTCACCTCTTCTTCAGCAGGTTCCTTATTCACCATTTCCTCTGTTACGTCTTCTGCAGTCCTCACCTCTTCTTCAGCAGGTTCCTTATTCACCATTTCCTCTGTTACGTCTTCTGCAGTCCTCACCTCTTCTTCAGCAGGTTCCTTATTCACCATTTCCTCTGTTACATCTTCTGCAGTCCTCACCTCTTCTTCAGCAGGTTCCTTATTCACCATTTCCTCTGTCACGTCTTCTGCAGTCCTCACCTCTTCTTCAGCTGTAGGTTCTGGGTTCCTTATCCTTCCTTCTGCTACATCCTCTCCACGATCCTGTAGCTGTGTGTTCTCATCCTCCTCACTTTCCTCCTCATCTAGCAAGAACTGGCTGTTAGGATTCCTGTCTGGAGTGCTTATGAAGTCTCTCTCGTCTACAGACACCTCCTGCACAGACACGTCCTCCAGGTTTCTCCTCGGCCCCTCATCCACCTCATCTTTAAGTGTCTTCAACTCACTGATGCCTGAAACGTCCTCATCTCCTCTTCCAGTTATGGGACGCGTGTCGATAATGTTCCCCACAAGACCAGCCAGGAATTGGTTATCACTGGTGTCCTGTGTGGTGAGCAAGTTAGGAGACTGTGGGCTTGGCAGGGACGACTCTGGGGTATTTTTAGCGAGTGCGTTCCCATGTTGATGCTGGGAATGTGTCTCTGCAAGGCTTAGGTGTTCCGCGGTGTCTACGCTCGACTGGAGAGGTTCTGCTGGGGTCAGACTGTGGTACCCCTCTGAGTCTGTAGGATTGGAGTGTGAGTGCTGTGGGTGTAACTCCACAGGGCTTGGTGGCTCTGAGGTGTCCAGGGTGGGCTGCAGAGGCTCTGAAGGGTCTGGGGCCGAAAGTAAGGGTTCTGGCGGACTGGTCAGGCTGTGGTACCCCTCTGAGCCTGATCCGTCATTCCGCTCATCAATCGCATCTCTCTCACTAGGATTCCCAGTCAGGCCACACAGATTCTGGTCGTCAATCTCACTGCCTTCTCCTGATGAGCCCAGACCATTGCAGTGCCAGGTCTGGTGGGCGAGTCCAGCGTCTGATTTCCCTTCCGCAAACGAGAAGGTCTGAATGTGAGTGGTGCTTGCCGGGGTGCCTTGCCCCTCGTTGCCGTCCTTACTGGGGCGCACGAATGTGTCCCACGGGTCTAGCTGGGGTGCAGGGTGGGTGGTGGTGCTGTCCTGGGGTAGCTGTGAGTCTGCTGGGGCCCCCTCATCGTGGTGGCCGTTCAGTAAGGCATCTGAGTAGTAAACAAGGTCCTTGGAAGCATCAGTCACAGAGCCGTCTGAGCAAACATAGCCGCTGCTGGTCGTCGAGAGGTATGTACTCTGAACGGCGTCCTCTGAGTGCTGGTGGCCATTCAGCAGCCCACTTTCTGAGTGGCTGAGGCCATTCTGGAACGCTTCAACCTGTGTGCCACTGGAACAGAACCCACTGGCACTGTCTGACACAAAGCCTGCCTCATGTCCATTAAGCTGGGTGTCTGGGTGGCCATGTCCGTTGTGCTGGGGTTCTGCAGTGGCCGGGGAGGTCTCCTGGCAGCCTCCATTCATCGCCACGTTCCCTGCTGGCACAGACTCCTGGCGGTGCCCTCCTGCCAAAACATCCCTCACATCTTCCTGCAATGTAGTGTCACTCAGACCATTCCTCACCGCACTGCCTGCATCGCCAAGGGTCTGTGGGTCTGCCTGGATGTACCCATTCTGTGAGGTGGTGTCACAGGAGGCTGCAGCGCCAGCAGAGGCCAGGGAAGTTGACATGGAGGCTGGTGAGGCAGTTGAGGTGTTGATTGAAGGTTTGACAGTCGCAAATCTGTCCCTCTGTCTCTTCCGGTACCACACACGCCCTCCCTTATACGGGTAGCGCATGGTGGCGCCCCCGTAGGTCCTGTAGTGGTTGTGGTAGGGGTAGCGGTGGTGGCTGTAGTGGCACGTGCTGTAGTGCATGGGCCGTGGCTGCCTAGGTGTGGGCCGCAGCGGGAGGCGAGGATAAGGGGGTACCTGGTGCTGTGGGTTCCATCTTGTGGCCTCCATCATCTGTGGGGATGTGAGGTGTGAGGTTAGGCTAGGCTGTGGTAGGTCAAATTTGGTCAGGTTAGGCTAGGACAGGAGGTCAACTCAACACAACACATCCAAATACTCCAAACACCAGAAAATACCCGCCCCCCGAAAAAAAAGAACAAAAAACACGCAAAACTCCTACAAAACACTTCCAAAACACCCAAAACATCTCTTCCACACGCGAAGCTCCGAGACCCGAGACACCCCAAACTGTACAAAGCACCTGCAGCCACACCACCACATCGAAACACCACAAGGTACCCCAAAATACCCTGAAAAAACACAAAACACCCATTAAACACTCCAAAATCTGACCCAAAACCCTCTGAACATATACAAAACACACAAAATTTACACCCAACAGCCAAAACACGCCTTAAACACGCCTTAAACACCCCAAAACTCCCCAAAACACACAAGACGCCCCTCGCACACCCCAGAGACACAGGAACTCACCGACTCGACTTCCCTGAGATACGCCACAAGCCTTGGATGTCTCTGGGTGTTGGGGTGATGAAGGGCAGTGTACCCCTCGCCATCCGTCACCCCAGGCCGCACCCCACACACCTCCACCAGGAACCTCGCCACGTTGAGGGCTCCCACCCCCGCGGCAAGGTGGAGGGCGGTGGAGTAGTCGGCGGCAGGTGCTGAAAGGTCACATCCGAAGTCCCACATCGCGCGCAACACCCAAACTTGGCGTCTCAGTGCCGCGCGGTGGATCGGTAGGCGTCCTGTTGGAAAGGGTTGAAAGAATGCGTGTTCAGTGTTTTTTACGGTGCTTGTTTGTGTGTCTGTGTGTGTGTGTGTGTGTTTGGGTGTTCTATGGAGTGTTTGTTTGTTTGTTTATTTATTTATTAGAGGGGAGAAAGGGTTGAGGGGTTTTTTTTTTTTTCGTCTTTAAGATTTTTTTGGGTTTTTTTTTTGGAGTGTTTATTTTATTTTATTTTATTTTTTATGAGGGGAGATTTTTTTTTTTAAGTATTTTTGGTGTTTTTTTTTTAGTTATCTGATAGTTTGGGGTGTTTTAGAGTGTTCGACCACCAACAACACCACCACCACCACCACCACCACCACCACACCACAACTACTGCTACTACCAAGTCTTTTACTATTGCTTAAACTACTACCAGTTCCATCACCACCACAACTACTACTACTACTACTATTTTCCCTCCTCTTAACACTACCACCATCACCACCACCATTCACCCACCACCACCACCACCACTACTGCTATTCCTTCCTCCTCTCCCTCCACCTACCACTACCACTACCACTACCACTACCACTACCACTACCACCATCACTTACCGTCAGCGTCAGGTCTGTCAGGGTTGGCGCCGGCAAATAGGAGCACCTGGAGAGACCTGTAGTAGCCGTTCTCTGCCGCCAGGTGTGCAGGTGTGGCTCCTGCAGGTAGACAGACACAGGTAGGTAGACAGAGACACAGATAGACAGGGATAGGTAGACAGG
>NC_087197.1:2542500-2555000 GCF_035594125.1 Scylla paramamosain | reverse complement strand
ACTAATATTGTATTTCCATCAAAACTATAAATTCTAAGTTGCCCGAGTGTGGTGTGCAGGTGTCAATAATCACGCATCTTTGCTTAATCATCATCTCTCTCACTCATTGATTTCACTACGCATTCCATCCAGTCTTGAAATAAACTAACATTGTAATTCCATCAAAACTATAGATTCTAGGGTGTCCGAGTGTATAGATGACAATAACCAGGAATCTTAGCTTAATCTTCTCTCACTCATTGATTTCACTACGCTTTCCCTCCAGTCTTGAAATAAACTAACATTGTAGATCTTAACGTACCGGTTTGCTTCTTGCAGCTCCTCTTATTTCTTATATTCTTATCGGAGTGCCCTGTACAGATGGGACCAATGAGGAACTTGATAATTTAGTGGGTTTGGGTGGAAGTGAGGCTTCATAACAGGACAGAAACACGTACAGCATGAATGGTTTGAGTGTTTAGTCACCATAGCTTCACAAAAAACACGAACCGGCATCACAACTTCCCAGTCTTGAACTCAAGGCCGAATGTGTGTGCGTGTGTGTGTATGTGCATATGTGTGTGTGTGTTCAGTACATGTTCCTGACTGCATATCGTTGTGTGTGTGTGTGTGTGTGTGATAAAGGGAACTGAGGCGTGTTCTCTCTCTCTCTCTCTCTCTCTCTCTCTCGTTGCTAATACTATTTTTCTATTGTTTGTTAGCTTTCTAGGAATAGCAATAATGATAGTAATGATAGTAGTAGTAGTAGTAGTAGTAGTAGTAATAATAATGATAATAACAATAATAGTAACAATAATAATAATAATAATATGGTAAATATTTTGTTTTTGTTCCCGTCCATTTCAGAGATTAGACGTTTCGAAAAAAAAATAATAATATGAGTTATGAATAATTATCTTTTAATTTATTTATTACAAAGGCGCGAGGACGATCATGGAATAAGGGTAATCTGAGTAGGTTTTGATTCACAGAGCTTTAATATATATATATATATATATATATATATATATATATATATATATATATATATATATATATATATATATATATATATATATATATATATATATATATATATATATATATATATATATATTTTTTTTTTTTTTTTTTTTTTTTTTTTTACCTGCTCACTAACTTATTTAGTAGTAGTGGTAGTAGTAGCAGTAGTAGTAGTAGTAGTAGTAGTAGTGGTGGTGGTAGTAGTAGTAATAATAGTAGCAGCAGTAGTAGTTTTTATCTATTCATTTCAATTAGCTTATTTTATTGATCAATCCAGTCTATTGCGAGCAAAATTTTCGCCACTAAAACGTCTGCGGGATAAAAGTGCCACCTTTCATTAGGCCTGCGGACAAGTGTACCCGAGCGTCAGTCATTGCACAGGAAATATATCAATTTTTTATTAAGTCTGTGGAGGAAGTGTGTCACCTTCCATGAAGTCCACGGACACTTCTACCCGTGTTACAGTAATTGAAAAATAAAATAAATAAATAAATAAATAAAATCGTGTCCAGCAAATCTCCGGGGAAATCTTGCCACGTTTCACAAGTAGTTTAAAAAAAATGTGAAAAAAAAAATCGAGGAAATGCTCAATATAATAAAATGCACAAGTGGAAGACTATGCACAGAAAATTAAGCAAAATCCACAAAAAAGAAAAAGAAAAAATGCACAAAAACTTGAAATGCATTTTTTGGAAAAAAGCTCAAAATTTGAAAAATGCACAAAAATTTCTGAAAAAAATAACAATACAAAAAAAATCATTAAAATGAAAAATACACACAAAAAATAAATAAACAAATAAATAAATAAATAAATAAATAATTAAAAAAATCACCTTAAGTAAATATAAAAACCCACTTGAACATTGGATGAAAATTTATAATGAAAAGTCCCATCTATAAAATAAATAAATAAATAGATAAATAAATAAATAAATAAATAAATAAAACACGAGAAGGGAAGGAGGGCAGCACAGGTCCACCCGTTTCACAGCCACGATCCTTCACAAAATCACCGTTGGAAGCAGAAAATGGTTGGTGGCAAAACTTTATGCTTAAAAAAAAACAAAAGAATAAAAAAAATTAAGAAAAAACTCCTAAACACAACAAAACACACATAAACAGCGTCTTTCACCACGCAGCACGTGACAGCGCATGCGTCGCCAGCAAGAGTGCCGGCAACCCACAACACAGTCATAAATGCTGGTTGTGTGCCAGGTTGGTCATTGGGTCATTGTAAGAATAAAAAGAAAAGATAAATCAATAAAATAAAACAAATAAAATAAATAGATAAATAAAATGAGTAATAATAATTTGATCAGATGCACGCTGGTTGTAGGTCAAATATGTTAAATGCTGATACCCTGCAGTATATAGATTAAAAAATAAATAAATAAATAAATAAATAAGTAGTAATAATAATAATAATAATAATAATAATAATAATAATAATAATAATAATAATAATAAGTAAATACATAAACAAAAAAGTATATTATTATTCTCTCTTTAAGATAAGAAGAATAATAATAACCAATTTTCTAATTATCACTTTATTTTAAAACATTGATA
The DNA here is from genome assembly GCF_035594125.1 of Scylla paramamosain. Taxonomy (NCBI): domain Eukaryota; kingdom Metazoa; phylum Arthropoda; class Malacostraca; order Decapoda; family Portunidae; genus Scylla; species Scylla paramamosain. Next base: position 2,552,429 of record NC_087197.1, on the reverse strand, counting down.
ACAAGATTAGGTACAGTATTTTGTATAATGGTATGTGTGTGTGTGTGTGCGTGTGTGTGTGTGTGTGTGTGTGTTATGTGGTTTCAAAATTCTTAAAGCATATGGACGGACATTTCTGCACTCTACCATTACTAAAAATAATAATGATAATAATAATAATAATAATAATAATAATAATAATAATAATAACAATAACAATAATAATAATAATGATCAAAATTAAATGGAATGATCAGGAATGTACAATAATTTAACACTTTCCTGTGACTCAAAAGTGACCATTATTAAAAACATGAATATATAAAAATAAATAAGTCAACAACAATAAAACAGTGGAAAAATGTACGAGATATACACTAAAAAACTTACTTGTAATTAGTAAAGTTAAAAGAAAAAGTTAATTTGCTCGTTGTCTTCACGGTTTTTTCATTTTTAATCTCAGTAAAGAGTTAAAATAAAAATTGTAAACATAAACAGCTGGAATGTATTTAGGAATAATTATCAATATCTTTCTTTAATTACCTACCTTTATATTTACTATTATTTGTTTATTTTCACCTATTCTGTAATGCATGTATACTTAAAAAAAATTCAAAAAATGTACATGCTGTTTTTTTAAGAATAGTTGTAATCACTAATAATTATCGTTCTTTAATTATCTATCTTTATATTTTACTTTTATCTATTTATCTTTTTTTTCTACACCCAATGCATGTACATCAAAAAAAATAAAATAAAAAAAATAACTGAAAAGACATACATACACACAGTTGTAATTTTTAAAAGAATAATAATAATCAGTCTATTTGTGTATTTTACTTCTGTTATCTATTTATCTATTCACTTATGCATTTAGTATTTATTTCTATCAACACATATTTATCTATTTTGTTTATAACCATCTGGCACTCTGTAAAAAAGCTCAGATCCTTTACAGAAAAAAGAGATACAATTAATAAATAGAAACAGCATTTAAATAGTATAGGAACAGTATAAAAATATTAATAGCAAGTGTAAAAAAATAGTACAGGAAAAATAAATGTTTAAAGGTCATGTAGAAAAAAAAAATAATAAAAAATAAAAATAATAATTGGAACACACAACCAGCTACCTGTATATTTATTTGAAACCTTATGGCATTCTTTTAAAGGTTCCAATCCCTTATGAGACACATGGACGGATGCTGCCACTCTGTTAAAAGATTCTAATCCCTTATATAGGGGAATCAGGCACTTGAGATTAACAGTTATAGAGGTAATGATAAATGCATGGACGAGGGTTTATGAGCATGAGCATCAACATTACATCAAACACTCTGAATACCTATTTTGGAACCCTCAGGCATTCCTTTAGTGGTTCCAATCCCTTATGAGAGAATCGCATGGATAAGATTAATGGCTGTATGGAAGTAGTAAAATAAATAGTAAAGAGAATTCAAAGATATACATGACTGATAGTAATATACAAATAAAAAGAGTATAAAAAAAACAGTATTCTGATAAAACATTCAGATCCTTCATGAGAGCAATGGACGGATTCTGGCACTCTGTTAAAGGTTCTGATCCCTTAACAGAGAATTAAACAGATTCTGGCACTCTGTTAAAGGTTCTGATCCCTTATAAGAAAAAAAGACGGATTCTAGCACTCTGTTATAAGATCTCATCCTTTATGAGAGACATGGACGGATTATGGCATGTTCTTAAAGGTTCTAATCCCTTATAAGATGATGGACAGAATTAATGCTACTACAGAGACAGAAATAGTACGAAAATAGTAAAGAGCATTAAAAATCGACATGGTTAATAGTAACAGAGAAATAGAATAGTTAGGTTTGCCTCCTTAAAAGGTAACCGCACTAAAATGATTAATTGTAACGCAGAAGTTGAAACAGAGTCTTAAAAAAATGGATGGGTACAAGTAGCGGTGTCAGAGCCAGCACCAACACTCCTCAACACCACCAACAAGAGCAAAGCAACCTGATCCCTTACAGAAAAGCAGATGATTAGAAATAAAATAAAACAAATATATTCTCACAAACTCCTATCTTCTCTTCATCACCTCTCCTTCAATCCCACCTGTCTTTCCACCCAATCAACCAATCCTTCCACTACCTAAACCTATCTTACCACCCGGGGAAAAACAGAAGATGAAGAAGGAAGGAGAAGATGTGAAATAAACGAAGCTACAAACATAGACACAAAGGCGATGATGGGAGGAGGGACGAGGGATAGGCCGCCACTGTAGATGGGGCAGTAAGGGCACTGATAGGAGCCACACACTTCACAGATGTCGAGGGTGTTGACTGTTGAGTTCAGCATCAGCATTTGGAAGCGTTCTGTGGGGGGGCGGGGTGAGATGGGGTGTTAAAGGGGTGTCTTGGATAAACTGGGGTGCTGTAAAGTGTTCTGGGATGTTTTTTTTGTGTTTTTAAAGATTTTTGGAGTGTTCTCGGGTGTGTGGGAGGATGTAAATGGTGCTGTGGGGTGTTGTGTGTTGTTTAAGGATATTTTGGGGTGCTCTGAGGTGTTTTGGGGTGCTTTGGGGTGTTTTTTTAATGTTTTGGGGTGTTTTGAGGTAGTAAGAAGTGTTTGTTGGGTGTTTTGGGGTGTTTGGGATGATAATGAGTGTTTTTTGGGTGCTTGGGTGAGGATCTGTGGGGTGAATTAGGGTGTGTGTGTGTGTGTGTGTGTGTGTGTGTGTGTGTGTGTGTGTGTGTGTGTGTGTGTGTGTGTGTGTGTGTGTGTGTGTGTGTGTGATAAGAAAGATAGCTCATAAATGCAACACACACACATACACACACACACACACACACACACATACACACACACACACACACATGATGACGTATTTAAGATAACTACTAATACAGTTAGGAAACCCAAATAAATAAAATAAAAAAAAAGAAATAAAAAAAAGAAATAATGCATAGTTAAGATAAAAATACATGTGAGAAAAAATAAATAAACAAAATAAATAAATAAATAAAAAGAAAAGAAAAATAAACAGTAAAAAGTAATGATAATGAATGTTTTGTGTGTGTGTGTATGTGTGTGTGTGTGTGTGTGTGTGTGTGTGTGTGTGTGTGTGTGTGTGTGTGTGTGTGTGTGTGTGTGTGTGTGTGTGTGTGTGTGGGTGTGTTTGTGTGCAAAGGATAAGGATGCAAAACACTTACAAAACATAAGATAAACATATGATAAGAAAGATAGCTGATAAATGCAACACACACACACACACACACACACACACACACACACACACACACACACACACACACGAGATATTTAAGATAACTACTAATACACTTAGGAAAAAACAAATAAATAAAAGAAATAAACAAAAAGAAAAAGAACCCCCTCCTCTCTCTCTCTCTCTCTCTCTCTCTCTCTCTCTCTCTCTCTCTCTCACCTGGCTGGTACTGCTCATATATGGTGGCCATCCGGACCCTGGTAAGGTTGGCTACTGGGTACCATCGCTTCATCTCGTAATTGAAACACCAAGACTCATTGGATGGGATCTGCAACACAGGGGAAGCCACACTCATTAGCTGCTCCTCCACACATTCCACTCATCATCCACTCATTAACTGCTCTTCCACACATTCCACTCATCATCCACTCATTAACTGCTCTTCCACACATTCCACTCATCATCCACACTCATTAGCTGCTTCTCCACACATTCCACTCATCATCCACACTCATTAACTGCTCTTCCACACATTCCACTCATCATCCACTCATTAACTGCTCCTCCACACATTCCACTCACCATCCACACTCATTAACTGCTCCTCCACACATTCCACTCATCATCCACACTCATTAGCTGCTTCTCCACACATTCCACTCATTATCCACACATTTACTGCTCCTCCACACACCATCCACACTTATTCTTTGCTCCCTCACATGCCTCCACTCACTAACTCTGCTCCAGATGCCTCCACTAACCATCCACACTCACTCTTTGCTCCTCCACACACTCCACTTACCACCTCTTTACACACAGGCAATCTTCAGTTCACTACAGTCTTGATGTCCTTTATTTAGTAGTCACAATGATACCAGTGCTTGTTCCTGTACACCTCCTTTGTTCATTTTTTATCTTTTTTTTTTTTTCTTTCAGTGCTACATTTATATTGTCCTCCATGTGTTATTTAATGTTTTGATGTCCTAGATGATGAGATTACAGTACTACAGCATTAGCACAGGTGAGGGACATAAGGTAGGTCTTTACTGAGGCTGGTTCAGACCTACCCAGAAAACCAGTTTGTGACATGGCATAAGAACAGAACTCCCTCATAACTCAAGGATCCATTGTACCAGACTGTGGCCCAACCAAAGCACCAAACACAGACACACACACACACACACACACACACACACACACACACACACACACACACACACACACACACACACACATAATCATTCATACTCTTAGCCACAATAATAATCTATCTATGTACCAGGCTGGCAATCCCACACAGGGCAGCCCAGACAAAGCACCACACATACACAACATTCACACTCTTAGCCCCGTTGGTCCCTGGTGGAAGAGGCCAGTCTTGTGGACCACCTCACTACACCCCTGGTTTTGTTAGTCTTATACAGAACACCTTATTAAGTGTGTCAGTGTCTCTAGACCCACAACTCACATAGTCAAAGAACCACACAGTCCTCTTGGCAAAGGTGTCGCCGTGGCCGCCAATCACGTCCCGCAGGGAGGGGAAGGAGCGGGTGGTCTGAGCGATGCGAATGCTGCGCTCCAAGTCAATCTGGAACGCCACATAGCCAGTGGGGACCTCCACCTCTATGACGGTGGCAGAGCTGGTCTCTGACTCCAGCGTGTTTGTCCACCTGTAGGAGGCATGGCAGGAGGTGGAGAGGTGGAGCAAGAAGATAACAGCATAACAAGTAAGAAGGCAGCTCCTGAACGCTTGACTCACCATCTGTCATCACTGTCTGTGGATTCATCTGGCCTACTCCTCCAGCCAGCTATTGTCTGTGCTCTCACCACAAACTCACCCAGTGCATCCCACTCACCCACATCTACCTGTACACCAATCTTTCCCACCTCCTTCCAAAATCTGAACCTATCCAGTTTGTAACCATTTGTAACTGGTCCAAACTGTTCGTTAAAACACACACACACACACACACACACACACTCACCTGGCACAAATGGTCACAAGACAATGAGACTTGTTGCCAAATTTCGAGAAGTCCTCATCAATGGTGAGCTCGAAGGACTCCACGGGCGGCTGCTTCTTCAGGTTGCTCCAGTCCACTCCGTAACTCACGTCCAGCTGCAGGATGGCTTGGCCCGCCCCATTGGCCACCACGTTCACCATGCCCCACACATTCTGGATCTGTGGCACGGAGGAGGGGCTGCTGGAGAGGCTGGTGGTGGTGGTGGTGGTGGTGGTGGTGTTGAAAAATATTGGTGTGTGTGTGTGTGTGTGTGTGTGTGTGTGTGTGTGTGTGTGTGTGTGTGTGTGTGTGTGTGTGTGTGTGTGTGTGTGTGTGTGTGTGTGTGTGTGTGTGTTTTTTGTGTTTTGAGATGTCTTGAAAATCAGTATCTTTTTTTTTTTTTTATGTCTTGAAAATTAGTGGTGTTTTTGTGTTTTTTTTTAAATGTGTCCTGATAAAATGCTGTTTTTTTGTGTGTATTTTTGGAGAAGTGTCTCAAAAAATAATGGTGTTTGTGTGCATTTTGGAAGAGGTCTTGAAAATGGTGTTTTTGTGTTTTTTGAGAAGTGTCTTGATAGATGGCGCCTTACACATTCAGGGAAGGGGAGAGAGGACAGGTGGTGGGGAGGGTGATGGAGATGCTAGCAGTGTTTGGAGACAGATGAAGTTATGGTGTTTATTTTGTCTTTGTTTATGTAAGAGTGGCATTGGTCAAGAGAAACAGAGTGAAAGAAAAGGACCAAAAGGGTTATCAAACTTGACAGTGTGTGTGTGTGTGTGTGTATCTCACACACACACACACACACACACACACACACACATACACACACCCTCACTCATCAGAATATGGATCTCAGACACATTATAGATTGCTAAGAGAACACTGTAAGCACTGCATCCCTCACACACACACACACACACACACACTTACCGGAATGATATGCATCTCGGACACGTTGCTAGTAGCTATGAGGACACTGTGGGGGTTGCGTCCCTCCTCCCCCGTTGCCTCCACTGTTACCTTCATGTCCGTGATGTCCCTCAGCCGGGCACGGTAAGAGTACTCTGTCAGCGCCTGCATGGCCACCAGAGTATCCTGAAGGAGGTAATAGGAAGTGATAGAAAGGTTAGTGTGTTGGAGCAGTAAAGGGCATGCTGTGTGTGTGTGTGTGTGTGTGTGTAGTAGGGTTGTTTTCAATAATATATGTAGGCAGGTCAGAGCGCTGTGTGTAAGAAAGGGATATTACAAGAACCTATGTTGTTTTCAAAGGTTTCAATGCTTTGTTTTGATTTTAATAGGTTCTAGTGAGTGTTTTTGGGATTTCACGGGTGTTTCCATGGTTCTACTGGTAGTTTAACAAGCTCTAGTGGGTTTTTTTGGGACTTACAAGGGTGTTTTCATGGTTCTACTAGTAGTTTGACAAGCTCTAATGGTTTTTTTTGGGACTTTCAAGGGTGTTTTCATGGTTCTAGTGGCAGCTTAATAGGCTGTAGTGGATGGTATCATGGTCCCAGTGAGTTTAATAAGTCTAGTGACAGTTAATAACATAACACACATCTTTTAAAACCAAAATAAACAGAAACCACACCCAGTCAATCCATCATCCATCCACACCTTACCACACCATCCAACCATCCACCCCTGCCTTACCACAGTGGATATGAAGCCCCCATCATGCATCCTCATCGCGTTCAGCCACTCCACGATCCGCTCCTGGTCCATATCCACCCCGTCGCGGATCAGGTACACCAGGAGCGCATAGGATGTTGCCTCCACTGCATGCGAGTCCCACTTCTGCTCAAACTTAGGCTGCAGAAGGTTGCGCTGGTTGTTCTCATAGACCCGCTGGTTGGCCTCTATCCTCTCCCTCGACCAGTAGATCAGCCCATCTGGGGAGGGAGAGAGTGAGAGTGAGGAAGTGAGAGAGTGAGGGAGTGAGAGGCTGTGAGGGTGAGAGGCTGTGAGGGTGTGGGTGATTGACTGACTGGCCTCTATCCTCTTCCTCAACCAGTAGATCAGCTTGACTGTTTGGGAAGGGTGTGGTGAGTGTGTGGGTGAGTGTGTGGGTGACTGGGTGGGTGAGTGGGTGGATGACTGGGTGCGTAAATGGGTGACTTGGTGACCATACGAACTAAGCACATACACAACAATAAAACTTTCCTTCCTTCTTCCTGCCATCCAAATAGACACACACACACACACACACACACACACACACACACACACAACAACAACAACAACAAAAGCTACCTAGCCACTAATGTTCCTTCCTCCTGCCATCTGCCCAAACACAAACAAACAACAATAACACTCTCCTTCCTGCCGTCTACACACACACACACACACACACACACACACACACACACACACACAGAAGCTCCCCAGTCACTTACTCTCCTCCCTCTTCTTGCCATCCAGCTTCCCGTACACACACACACACACATACACACACACACACACACACAAAAGAAGCTCCTCAGTCACTTACTCTCCTTCCTCTTCTTGCCATCCAGTTTCCCGTACGCTGTCTCCTTCTCCACAGAGTTGGCGAGGGAGAGAGCATAGGCCACAATTGCCAGCTCATAAGGGTCCACTATATACACCAATTCTTTCTCCAAATACCTGATGGTGGGATTGGTTGGTTAGGTTAGGTTGCACTGGGGGATGTAAAAATAACTCTCTCTCTCTCTCTCTCTCTCTCTCTCTCTCTCTATAATATACTTTGATTAGGTAAGTTTTTTTTTTCTTTTTTTTATTGGTATTTTTTTTCTTTTCTTTGTATGGGAGACAATTATTGTTTTCTTTTTCCTTTTTCCTGTATTTGTTGCTTTTTCTTTATCCTTGTGCCTTCTTCCCTTGTGCATAAAAGAAAATAAATGAAACAGATAAATAAATAAATAAATAAATGGAAAAGAGACAGAGAAACAAACAAAAAAAAAAAAGATGAAAACAATTGAAAAAACAACAAAAAAAAAAAAAAAAAGAGACAGAGAAACACACACACACACAGAAAACAAACAAACAATTAAACCACAAACCACAAACCCAACCATCGCAGCCTCACCTAACAGCCAAGGAGCGTGCGTTGTTTGCCTTGGCCCGCACACCGCCCTGGAGAGTGTTGATGGTCTGCTCCAGGGTGATGAGACAGTGAGCCGTCAATGTAATATTCTTCTGGCCCCTCCACTGCAGCCCATACATGTAAGGAGATGCTTTCTTGTCCAGCGGGATGCGTTCGTAGTGAGGAGTCTCCCTGAAGGCGCCGGTGGTCAAGTCCTGCCACTTAATCATCCACGCCACGGCCTTCGATATGATCTCCGGTTCAATGTACAGAAGGTTCTCCCAGTCCTGGAACTGTGCCTGCTGCAGTGTGCGTGTCGTCCAAGCTGTCAGCCTGTTGGGGAGGTGAGGGTGGTGAGTGGTGAGTGCTGTGTCTGGGTGGTGAGTGCTGGGTGTTGTGTCAGGGTGATGAGTGTTGGATGCTGTGTCTGGGTGGTGAGTGCTGGGTGCTGTGTCAGGGTGGTAAGTGTTGGGTGCTGTGTCAGGGGTAGTGCAGCCAAGCCCCACGTCATTCCCTCCTAACCTAATGTAACCTAACCAAGTCTTATCCCATTCTAACTTAATCTAACCTAACCAAGTCCCATCACAGCACCTCCTAACCTAACCTAACCTAACCAAAACCAAACCTAACCTAACACCACCTCACCCAAATCTAACCCAAAAAAAACACACATAAACACAACAAAGCACCTACCAATACCTATCTGTCAACCTTACCGAACACAAACACAAACACACACCTTATCAAACCGAACCAAAAAAAAAACTCAAAACACACCTAACCTAACCTAATGTAACCCTAACTAAAAACACAATTAAACACACCAAAACACAACACCCATAAAACAACTCAACAAAAAACACACACACACACACACACACCCCTTACCAAACACTAGGTCCTGCAGTGTCCCAGTTCCTGAAAGATCCATCTGGACCGAACCGGTACATGATGGCAGCCAGTTCCACATTGAGCTGGTCGAATACATCCTGTGCAATGGCGGTCTGCTCCAGCTGATTGGTGAGACGAAGATAATGAAGCGTCCACAGGTTGGCCCCAAAGTTGAATGTTGATGCTTCTGTTCCTCTCAGTTCCTTCCGCAGCATTTGCATGGTGTCTACTGGCTCCTGCGTGGTGGTGGTGGTGGTGGTAGTGACATGAGTTTTATTAAAAGTATTGGTTATCTCAGACACACACTCTCTCTCTCTCTCTCTCTCTCACACACACACACACACACACACACACACAGCCCTCTTTCTCTCTAACACACACACAAACAGTCCTCTCTCACTCTTACTTTCTCGCACACATACACACACAAACAAAACAGTCCTCTCTCTCTTTCTCACCCAAACACACTCACAAAAATCCTTCCCCACACCCCCACACACACACACACACACACACACACAAATACATCCCAACACATAACACACCACCAGGCCCAGACCCCCAACACTCACCCCATAAGGGAAGGAGGGCCCCACCACATCACCGCAGAGGGACACGTGGCCGCGGGGGGAGCCGGCCACAAAACGACGTAGGATGCTGAGTGGAATAACATAAGACTCCTCCACAATGATGTCCATATACTCGTACACCACTGCTCGGTTCTTCAAGTCCAGGAGGATGGAGGTGTGACGGTCAATGGTGGCGCCCTCTGGCTGTGAGGCGT
>NC_087197.1:2535000-2540000 GCF_035594125.1 Scylla paramamosain | reverse complement strand
TAGTAATAGTAATAGTTCTATCTACATATACAATTACTTAAAAAAATAAATAGTAATAATAATTCCATTTATACATATAACCAACGGAAAAAATAGCCTAAACATATAACTACATTGTAAAAAGTAATAATAATAACAATAATAATAATAATAATAATAATAATAATAATAATAATAATAATAATAATAATAATAATGATGATAATAATAGTAATAATTTTATCTATACATATAAACAAACTGGGGGAAAAAATAATAAATCTATATCTGTATAAAATAAACAAATAAAACCAATAAAACTGAATAAGAAACAATGACATACAACCACACGCAAAAAAAATAAATAAATAAAAACAAAAATAAAAAACAAACAATACACAAAATAAATTAACCACATACAAAAAAAAAATAAAACAAAAATAAAACAAAAAAATAAATAAATAAAAAACAACAAAACAAAACAAAACAACAAGCACAGCACTCACAGTCCGACTCATCATAATTATCGGCGCAGTCTGAGATGCCGTCGCAGCGTTTATAGCTCAGGTAGCAGCCGCCCATCAAGCAAGGAGAGTAACCCTGGCTCTTATTGCACACATTATCTGCGGAAAGAAACCACATGTACTTTGGTTACCCCCCGAGTGTGACGTGCAACAATACACAACACAACAACACAACACAAACACAACACAACACAACACAAACAATACAACAACAACTATAAGCAATTTAACCAACATACGAGGTCTTTAAAAGCAGAGTAAAGCAGGGGGGGGTAAAAATAAGAGTATGCAATTTCTAGTCAGTATGGAGGTAGCTGTGGCGTGTGGGGCAAGAAAAAGATGTACCACAGTGGCTAGTCAAGATGTCGATTACCAAAGTGTGAACAGAATATTGCTTTTTGTTTTTATTTTTTTTATATAAGGGTGAAATAATAACTAAATCTATTTCTGTTAATCCTCTCTCTCTGTTTTCTCTTTCTAAATCATCCCAGACCCATATCTCCCCTACAGTTCTCTCTTCTCTCAGCCTCCCCTTTCTGAACCCTCCCAGACCCATATCTCCCCTACAATTCTCTCTTCTCTCTCAATCTCCCCTTTCTGACCCCTCCTGGACTCATATCTCCCCTACAATTCTCTCTTCTCTCAGTCTTCCCTTTCTGCCCCCTCCCAGACCTACACTACCACTGAAATTTTCTCTTTTCTCTCATTTTTTTCTTTCCCAGATGCATACCTTCCCCAAATATGTTCTCTTTCCTCCACTTTTCTATCTCCCACACACAGCTTCCCCACAGATCCTTTCCTCCACTTCTCCTAACACTCACATCCACATCACCACTAAAATCTCTTCTCTAAATTCTCTTTCTATCCTCTCCCATGGCCTCTTACACCCCTCACTCACTCTCCCAGCCCTCAAAACATATCTCCCACCCCAAACACTCTCAGACCCACACTCAGTCTTTCTCCCCAGTTCTCCCCTTCCTAACTTCTCCCATGGCCTCTCACACCCCTGGCCTGCCTCTCCCAGGCCTCACTCACTCTCGTATCCAGGAACCACCCCCAGCGTTGCATCACTGAAGACAATAAGGCCGCTAAAGTCAAAGGTTCTGTTGGAGTCTGGCCCATAGTTGCCAGATGTATAATATTCGACCTCTTCTGGATGAAATCCCTCCCTGGGCCTCCACGCCATCTTGTGCAGGGCTCTGAGGGATGGAATGGGGTTAGGTTAGGGTGGTTGACGAGTGATGTTAAGAGAGGTAGGGAAGGATGAGTAAGTAAATGGATGGTTTGTAGGCTGAGAGGCTGAAATATATTAACTAAGATAAGTATTTCGTCTTATCAACTCCTCTCTGACTGACTGTTTTCAGCCTCTCTCTCTCTCTCTCTCTCTCTCTCTCTCTCTCTCTCTCTCTCTCTCTCTCTCTCTCTCTCTCTCTTTTCCCCCTTATCAACTCCTCTCTCTTCCCCTCATCAACTCCTCTCCTTTTCCCCCTCATCAACTCCTCTCTCTTCCCCTCATAACTCCTCTCCTTTAACTGACTGTCTTCAGCCACTCTCTCTTCTCCTCATCAACTTTTCTCTGACTATCTTCAACCTCTCTCTCTTCCCTTCATCAACTCCTCTTCTCTAAGTGACTATCTTTAGCATGCCAAAAACACATCAAGACACACTTAGACACCTACATCCCTCCCAGCACTTAACCTAACAAAACCCAAACCCCCAAAACCCACTAAAACACACTGAACACCCCAAAACACACCCATACCTAACCCACAAATGCTAACCCACAACAACACACCTTGTATTGTTAGTGAAGCCGTGGAGGGCGTTTAGCACTGAGGCATGGGAGAGTTCATTGCCTCCCCGCATAGCATAGGTAAACTCTCGCACCCCAGACACCCCATAGAAGGCTCCTGCAGTGCTGTACGTTCCCAGCTCCACTGAACGCTTGCTGTGGTCCTTGTCTTGGTTGATGACCAGCTTGGCCTGGGGGTGGAACAGTGAGTGAGTGACCGACTGACTGACTGACTGACTGAGGAAAGGGGGACCAAGTGAGTGGTGACTGATAAACACTGAGGTAAGGAGTGAGTGAATGAATGATGGACTGACTGACTGAGGTAAGGAGTGCATGAGTGAGTGGATGAGTGTGAGTGAGTGAGTGAGTGAGTGAGGAAAGGAGTGACTGAGTGAGGGATGGACTGATTAAGGAAATGATAAATTGACAAAGAAAAGAGTGAGTGAGCCAAACCAAACCAAAGTTACCCTAACCTAACTTAACCTAACCAAATCCCTCCCAAAACAAACCTTATGCAAAAAAATACCATCAGCAGGGAAAATAACACAACAAAACAAACCAAACCCAACCAAAACAAACCTAATCCAACCCAACCCAACCCAAAACAAACCTTATGCCTGGAGATGCCGTCGACAGGGATGGTGATACAGTCGGATATAATTTCATGCGTCTGGGTGAGGTGGTACACAAATATCCGGAAAGCTGGGGCCATCTCGGAGCTAACCGGCACCGACATTGTCTTGACACTGGCCCGGCTGGTGGTGTCCAGAACCTCCTTGCCAGCGAAGAGGATCATGTCCTTTGCCATCACCTGTTTGGGGGTAAAGGAAGGGATTAGGAGGTTCAGGGGAGGTGTAACGGATCAGGAGGGGGTTCAAGAAAGGTATAAGGGATCAAGAGGAGGTGCAGGGGAGGTATAAAGGATCAGGAGGTTCAGGGAAGGTATGTAGGATTTTATGGGTATCAAATGGGTAATAAAGGATTAAATAGGTTTCAAAGGGTCATAAAGGATTAGGAAGAGGTTCACAAGAGTTAAAAGGAATTATGGGAAGGTTCACAGCAGTTGTAGAAGATTTAAAGGGTTTCAAAGGAGGTTTTTGAAGGGTTTACAAAGGATTAGAGGTTTCAAATGGTTTTATAAAGGACTAAAAAGGTTTCAAAAGGTTTCAAGGTTGAGAGGACTTTTGAAGGGTTCTAGGGCTTTAAAGGAATAGAAAAAGGATTACAAGAGGTTCAGAGGGTTTATAAAGGATTCTAAGGAAGTAAAAAGGTTTCAAGGAAGGTTTCAAGAAGTCCTAGCATCCTAACACATCCCAGTACATCCTTCCTTCCTAACACACCTTCCCTCCCTCATGTCTTCCTTCCTAACACCCTCTCTCCTTCATCCCTTCCTTCCTTTCCTTCCTATCACTTACCAGATAGTTGAAGGAATCCATGTTGAAGTTGGAACGAACGTGGAAAACGACAAACTCCCCGACCGTCACACCCTTGCTGCTCATCTCCACTCCAATGTACTGTTTCTGTGGGGCGAGGTTAGGTTAGGTTAGATTAGGATAGATAGACTGGTATGTACTGTTTGTGGGGTTAAGTTAAGCTAGGTTAGACTGATATGTACTGTTTGTGTAAGGATTAGGTTACGTTAGATAGATATGTACTGCTTGTTGGGTTCAGTTAGGTTAGATAGATAGATAAATAGATGTCTCTCTCTCTCTCTCTCTCTCCTTACCTTGGGGGAGTAGTACGCTATGCCCTGGGCGCTGGCAGAGGCAGTGTCCCCTTCATCGTCCTGGTAGGCGGCCGTCAGGGACAAGCCGCTGGCTGTCTCTGGGACATCTACTGTGAAGTGGAACACTCCCTTCTCTCGGTATTTCTGGGTGGAGGACAGGTGGTGGTGTGGTTAGTGGGGGTGTGAGAAGGTGGTGTGTGTGTGTGTGTGTGTGTGTGTGTGTGTGTGTGTGTGTGTGTGTGTGTGTGTGTGTGTGTGTGTGTGTGTGTGTGTGTGTGTGTGTGTGTGTGTGAAGAGGGTGTGTGTGTGTGTGTGTGTGTGTGTGTGTGTGTGTGTGTGTGTGTGTGTGTGTGTGTGTGTGTGTGTGTGTGTGTGTGTGTGTGTGTGTGTGTGTGTGTGTGTGTGTGTGTGTGTGTGTGTGTGTGTCTGTCAAGAAAATAATTCTAAATAAATAAAAAAAAGACAAAATAAGATGATGAGGTTTATATTCAATATTTCTTTTTATTTCCATCTCTCTCTCTCTCTCTCTCTCTAAAATGGAAAATTGATAACCATGTCTATATTCAGTAATTCTCTCTCTCTCTCTCTCTCTCTCTCTCTCTCTCTCTCTCTCTCTCTCTCTCTCTCTCTCTCTCTCTCTCTCTCTCTCTCTCTCCCTCTCTAGCACCCCAATTCTAACGCCCTACACATCCCTCCCTACCTCTAACCATCCAGAACACCCCTTCTCCCACCCTAACACTCTCTTACCTCTCTAACAACCCCCTTGCCCTCTAACAACCCCAAGCGGCCCACCTCAAATTGCTGGTTCCGCACAAACAGGTCCATCTTCCGCTGCACCAGTTCGTCGCCGGTCAGGTAACGTGAACCAGACTCGTAGTCAAAGTTGTAATTGTAGTCGAAGGCCGATGGGTCATAATTAGGGTTTTCTGCCTTAATCGCCTCCAGCCGCTTGTTGTACTTCCACGATTCATCCAAGAAC